>NC_051232.1:26885438-27040438 GCF_015220715.1 Pygocentrus nattereri | reverse complement strand
GTAGCCTAGCATTAGAAAAGAGAACAAAGGACTGAAAAGAATAATAATTAATAATAAGCATTGCAGTAAAAAGGTAAAAAACATGGAAACATATCAAACCAGTAAAACTGTAAACTAGTAAGAATTATCCAGTGTAAAAAAAGGTCAAATAAAAATGAGCAAACAAGCCAGCAAACTATCATAGCACAGTAAAAGGTGTTGACAACAATCCCAGAGCAAGTTAGCAGTTTTCATAATCAGCTATAACTGGCTGGCTATGACTGAACAGCCAACAGTCTATTTTCAGTTCAATTTTTATTTTCATTTTAAACTGGTACTGGGAGTTACAGAATAATTGATATCTGAAAGCTCTTTGGCAACTCAGCTATATACTTTCTTCAGCAATTGTCCTTTGTCCCCCTAAATTGTTATGCATAGTTTTGAAAAGTGGAGAGGACATGAACTTTTGGCCCACTCTGCCCACTTCCTAGTTGGGATGCTTGAACCAGTGCCATAGGCCTAGATAGGCTATAATCTATTCCTGACAGCAGTGCTGTCATCACACTACCTATTCCAACATCTCCATTCCTGTGGTGGTACAAAACAATAGCAACCAGAATGATAGATATGCATAAACACAACCAGCACCGCAGCACCTTCTCTACAAAGACTAGACAGCATCTGTCTGCTCAACATGGACACAATAAGGACATCATTATGGAGTTGTTGAGGAAAAACAACACAACAAACTTAAATTCATGAATCAAATCAAATCGAAAATAAAAGGTGCTACCATGGTGGGTTTGAAAAGGGTTTATGGACCATTTGTATCTTACCCTTGATGACTTGATGACTTGAGTTGTCTGCTTTGACATCTTGACACAGCTTGTTTGAGCTTTTTGTAATAAAAGTGCATGCACTAACCAAATCCTCAGAAAACTTTTTAAATTAGTGTTTGACTTTGGAAGTGCGTAGAAAATTACTATTCTATCAGGGACGGAATTTGCCTTTTGCATATGCTCGATAAATCTCTTGACCGCAAACACACCCGCACTGGTTTAAAAAAGAAAAAATTACTTTTCAGTTGAAACCGACCTTCATAAAACTCCAATCAAAACATAATTACATAAATCTTGTTGGTGATCAGTTACATATTTCTTTTTGTTTCCTATAAATATGTCTCACATTTAGATTTCCCTACTGCAGCACTGAACAAAAGACCTGAAACAACATTTTTTCAAAGCTAGTGTGTGTGTGTGTGTGTGTGTGTGTGTGTGTGTGTGTGTGTGTGTGTGTGTGTGTGTGTGTGTAAAAATAGCGTGTTTCAGGGACTGGACTAATTTTAAATGAGGTTTTCATTCTTCTCTGTTGTGATCCTCATTTAAAAATCAGTCCAGTCCCTGAGACTGTCTATGCCTTCAGTGTGAATGGGTGGGGCTAAACTGCTGTGGGCTGAATAGGCAATATGCAAATGTATTTTGTGACATTACAAAAACAAAACATTACACTGTTTAGACTGGGAAGTGGTGTATGTCTTAAAATTTCAAGCTCAGACTCAATTCAGCTGTCCAGGAAATGGGCTCTTCAAGTGTAGAGTTTACCCAAACCTCCCCTGAACCAAAATAATTGCTTACTTTTTACAAGCACAGACCATCAATTCACCTCCCCCTTCCTTTACATGTAAAGGACAGAGAGAGTGGCTTTAAAGGAGGGCTTTCAAAGGAGGTATTCTCCATGTGTCTCGTCCTCTAAAGCGCATGGAAAGTGACTGATATTCTGAGCACACATTCGTGAAGGCGTGATGTAACCTTAAGGGAAATTCAAATTGCGTCCACTGATAACAGCTTTGCACGCTCGCTCCCATGCTGGAGTTAAAGCGTTAGCGTACAGACAAGAAAAGCCAAAAGGGAGATGAATGCAATGGAGGGAAATGCAAACTGTTATTACAGCTTTGTGCCTTAGCTACATAGCACAAAGGAGCATCACCATCACAGTGTGGTCAGTGAAGTGAAAGTTAAAGGGGTCAAAACAAGGAAAACTGAATTTTGATAAGAAGGTTAGATGAAGTAGATAAACTCTGTTAATGTTATGAAATGTCTATACTAAGCTGCATGTCTGAATGCATCATTGTTGTGACATCACAAACATGAACACAACTACATGTGGCCTACAGCGATTTAGACACCTATTCTCGTTGAAGTGTTTAGCCAGCACTTTAGCCTAGACTGTTTTTTTTAATGAGGCACAATATAGGCCAGTCAATCAGAGCAGAGCTCATGCAAAGAAATTCTACAAAGAATACACTCATGCATAATTGATTATTTACTGAATATGATATAGTGGGGAAATTTAGCCTGTGCAAAAGTTTGGCACATTTTATATTTTGTAGATTTTTTTTCAAAAATATTTCAAAAACAGCAAAGAAATAGAGCATTGGAATTTATTATTATTATTATTATTATTATTATTTAAGTTTATTCCCTCTCGAAGATGTTTATTAGCTTATTTTCACTCATCAAATTTGAGTAGGGGTGTTCAAACCACATATATTAGTCCTAAAGGCACAGTAACAAAACAGCCTGTTTCATTCTAAGGGATCAAAATGTTCAGACAGAAATGAATGTTAAGATATAAAGCCATATAAGATTTTTAAGTGCGTTCCAGGAAACTAAAAGCTGTTGAAGTTCTAAATGTTGTGTTTTGGCTTGTCATAAATAATGTAAAATAAGATTTTAAAGCTTGTATCTTTGCTCTGCTGATTTGCCCATGCACTCGACATTTTACAAGATGGGTGCTCTAATGTGTAATGGACCTAATAAAATTACACTCATCCTCCAATTAAAAACACTTGTACTTCTACTCACTGGCCACTATATGAGCTCAAAACAACCAAGTACAAGTGAGTCATTTTCAGAAGATATTTCAGGAGACTAGACATTAGAAGATCCACATGCATAAGGTTGGACAAAGTCAAAGGAAAATAAGTGAATTTCCAAAACCGGAGAGCCAAAGAGCTTTAAAGCTACTAAAAAATGGAACTCCTAACAACCGTGCAAGGCCTGGTAGACCACCAAAGCTGACCCCATGAGATAAACAGCAATTAAATCTTTCATCTTTGAGAGGGAGGAGAAAATCAAGCTCCACTCTTACTTCAGAAAACATCAACAGGTGTTTCTGTCCATCCTTCCACTGTAAGAAGACGACTCAGATGTGTCGCTGTATAGAAGCTCTCTACTGACTATAGCCCATCTATTGACACTCGACCGCCTGCCCCTTTCATCTCTGTTCGGTTTCTGACCACAGGATTGCTGTGACCAGATATTATTTGTGGTGGTGGGCAATTCTCAGCACAGCAAAGACACTGACAGGCCGGTGTGTGTGGTATGAATCTATCAGGCGCAGCAGTGTTGCTGGGGATTTTACACACATCAGTGTAACTATTAGATGGTTCACCACCCAAAGATATCCAGCCAAGAGCAGCTCCGTGGAGCACCACAGCCCATCTGTTGATGCAGAGTAAGTATCCTCTGGCCCTCTGGTAGTCTGTTTCTAACCACAGACACAAACTGTGCATCAACAGATGGGATACAGTCATTAACTATACAGCAGCAAGAAGTGTTTCCAATAGAGTGGCCAGCAAATGTGCTGCAGGTTTTTAGAAGAGTGGAAAAGGAAAGAGTTTTATTTTCGTATTGGCTTTTTTGGACTTCTTCTTCTCACCTAAATCATTATGTGCACATGAAAGGTGCTTTTGAACAATCTTTACTTAGTCCTGGTCTGGCCACAGTGGCTGTTACCCAACTGAGGCCTTATCACCAGCTGTTTTGCATACTCCTAATTTTTGCTATCGCCGTAATTCAAAAGGCAGTTCACTCATCTTGTCACAAGCTCAACTGGAGTGCATGACACTGAGGTCAATAATTCAATGGAAGAAAGGTTAAACTTGGCAGATGAATAAACTCTGAACAAAAAACGTTGGCTTGCCTGATAACACAGTGTTAAAGCCATCACAAATGTGGGCCTTTGCTTTTTATTCACATAATGAGAAAGCCCAAATATAATAGACATCTCTTATCTTTGTGGCTTTGCGAATTGCCACAGGTATCAAGAGAAAACAGTTTTATCATTCAGCCTTTTTAAACACACAGCTGAGAGATAAGCTGATCGGGGCAGTTTTAATATGGCACCACACACCTGGAAGTAGTTCATTTTCAAAACTATAAAATTTCAATTTCCTCCAAATACATTATCTAGGCCATTTATCCCCCTGGGTCATGGGGGGAGCCTATCCCCGTATTCATAGGACGGAAGGCAGGAAGGACCATGGACAGGTCACCAGTCCATCACTGGGCTCCTCCAAACAATCTGTTTATATTTCTGTGCCTTAAGATGAAGATATTCTGATTGGCTGCCCCGATTTAAAAGCAGTCTGGGCTGAAACACTCCTTGTAACTTCAGTGTGGATGGGTGGTGCTAAACTGCTGTAGTCTGAATAGGCCTTCAGCGAATGACTAATTATGTCTATGAAATAAATGTTTTGGTGCATTGTTATCTAATACAATTATCACGCTTTTTGTATTTGCAGTGTACAAGTATCTTTGTAATATTATTTTTCTTATTACATGTTATTCCATAGATAAAGCCTAATTCAATTTAAAAACCAGTCAGTCATGTCTTGATTTACAATGGGTGGGATTTTGTCAGACCCTTTGGAAGTTCTGAGACTGCAACTACAACCAATGCATTTCAGTTGGATGTTGGAAACATAAAACAGTGATGGCAGCTCCTTAGTGAAGGAGTCCCTGTAAAACTTCTACAAGGTATCGAATGTTTGCGTTTCATCTAGAAAGGCCAAAAATGTTGCTATTAGCATGGCGCTAACATAATAAAGGGAGTACTAGCAGAAATGAGCATGATCGTAGAGCCTAAGTTCCTTTTTTGACTGTGTATTGATGCTCATGGCCTGAAATTAAGGCCTAGATTTAACACCACTAACATGCCAAAAAAACATTTAGGGACACATCTAGCAGAAATAAGCATGATCAATTCCTCATTTCTGAACAAGTATTGATGTTTATGGCCCACAATTTATGATTTAACAGCCATGATTTGCCATTGTGTGACATGAAACAGGCTTTTTTTGTAGTTTTTATAGTTTCCAAAATGGACTGTACGGACTGGAACGTGAACAATGCACTTTAGAACTTTAAGAACGCATCAAACTCTTAAGAAAAGCATTTTTAATTTAGTTTCAATATGAAATGAGACTTTTAACACTGATTTTATACAAGTGTAGGTTATATGGGGATATTCAGCATGACTTAATTGGCAAAAGTGAACACCCCTTTAATTTAAGATAACCTAGCATAATCCAAAGTACGACCAGGTCAAAGGAGAACATTAAAGAGCAATTACTGCGCTTCCAGTCGTTTGAGGTGACTCACCCTGTTCTGCATTGCAGATGTAGGGTGTGCATTTTTTTCTCAAGAGCAAAGCTCTATTATGAAGCTGATTGGACTTGCTAATTAGCAGAATAAGCAGCGTAGATTTGTAATGCAGAACCAATGCTGAGACAGATATTACTGTTATGCTGCAACACATAAACAAATGAAATTAACATGAATTAGATCTAGCAGGACAAAAGTGCTTAGAAACGAACTGGAGTGCAAAACGTACTGAAATTGCAAAGAAAGAATTTAAAAAACTGAAGCAGAACATGTTGAAATAGCCTTGATGTTGAAGATTTTTCCCTCTGACAAAGACATTTTAGATGAAAAGTGGGTGAAAGTCAAATCTGGGTGAAAGCAAATGCTTATGATTGATTTTGTATTGAGAACACAATCACAGATTTGTTCCCATTTATCAGTGTGAATAAATACAAAAGAGACAGAGAGAGAGAGAGAGAGAGAGAGAGAGAGAGAGAGAGAGAGAGAGAGAGAGAGAGAAAGAGAGAGAGAGAGAGAGAGAAAGAGAGATAGCCTGTCAGCACTCAGCAGACTCTTTAATGGATCGCCCTCGTTCTGAGACCCAGCGAAGAGTAACTGGGGCTAAATTACAGAGGAAGGCTGATGGCATTTGAATAGTTCCCTTTTCTGAGGGAGTTACCAGGCTGCTGGAAGAAGTGTACTTAATTAACTTAGACCTGTTCATTGAACAGTTGCTTCTTTAGATGTGCACTGGAGCTACGAGGCTGAAGCAATATAATCAGTAATTTAATTGTTTAAGTCGTTTCTGACACTGTATGAAATGCTGTTATTTACAAAAATGGACAAATGTATGACAAATATGTGGCATAGGCACATGCTATTGGCATAATGTTAAAAGACTAGTTTTAAAGAATAAAGCAGCAACAAACCAAACAGCTGATGAAAACATTTACCAGCAACAAAATGACATTAAATCAAATAAACATTCATTTCATCATCGGCTTGTACCAATGAAGGGGGCTTACAAAGTATGCAGAGAAACAGATGGACCACAGTCTGTAACAGCAGAACTACAAAGTAGAGCTGATAAAGTGGACAATGGGTGTGAATTCAAGGAGGTGCTCGAAAAAAAAACTTGGCAAGTGTGTGTTACTTTGTCTGTTACAAGCTTTAAATAAAATGTAATGATTGGGCTTCAACTGTCAGCTGTGTTTAATCTAGAACTCATGTGTCAAATGCGAAGCCCACGGGCCAAGTCAGGCCCATGACACAGTTCCATTTTGTCAGCAAAATTATTTTATTTTCTGGATAAACATATGCTACAGAGGAGACTGTTTTCTAGATATGCGCATGTCATGGAGGAGATTATTTTCTAGATAAGCATATGTTATGGGGGATTTTTTTTTCGAAAAAAGCATCTAGTATGGAGATGATTATTTTCTAGATAAGCATATATTACAGAGGACCTTTTTGGTAGACAAGCATATGGTACAGAGGGAAATATTTTCTAGATAAACATATGGTACAAAGGACCTTATTATAAACATATGGTACAGAGGACATTATTTGGTAGATAAGCATATGATACAGGGGACAGTATTTTCTAGATAAGCATATGGTACAGAGGACAGTTTTTTCTAGATAAGCATATGGTACAGAGGACAGTTTTTTCTAGATAAGCATATGGTACAGAGGACCTTATTTGGTAGATAAGCCCATGACACAGTTCCATTTTGTCAGCAAAATTATTTTATTTTCTGGATAAACATATGTTACAAAGGAGACTGTTTTCTAGATATGCGCATGTTATGGAGGAGATTATTTTCTAGATAAGCATATGTTATTTTTTTTTTTTTTTCGAAAAAAGCATCTAGTATGGAGATGATTATTTTCTAGATAAGCATATATTACAGAGGACCTTTTTGGTAGACAAGCATATGGTACAGAGGGAAATATTTTCTAGATAAACATATGGTACAAAGGACCTTATTATAAACATATGGTACAGAGGACCTTATTTGGTAGATAAGCATATGGTACAGAGGACAGTTTTTTCTAGATAAGCATATGGTACAGAGGACAGTATTTTCTAGATAAGCATATGGTACAGAGGACAGTATTTTCTAGATAAGCATATGGTACAGAGGACCTTATTTGGTAGATAAGCATATGATACAGAGGACAGTATTTTCTAGATAAGCATATGGTACAGAGGACAGTTTTTTCTAGATAAGCATATGGTACAGAGGACAGTATTTTCTAGATAAGCATATGGTACAGAGGACAGTTTTTTCTAGATAAGCATATGGTACAGAGGACAATATTTTCTAGATAAGCATATGGTACAGAGGACCTTATTTGGTAGATAAGCATATGGTACAGAGGACAGTTTTTTTTCTAGATAAGCATATGGTACAGAGGACAGTATTTTCTAGATAAGCATATGGTACAGAGGACCTTATTTGGTAGATAAGCATATGGTACAGAGGACAGTTTTTTCTAGATAAACATATGGTACAGAGGACAGTATTTTCTAGATAAGCATATGTTACAGGGGACCTTATTTGGTAGATAAGCATATGGTACAGAGGGAAATATTTTCTAGATAAGCATGTGTCATGTTATTTTCTGGAAAAAACACATACGTCTGAGAGTTTCCATGTGTCTCAACACTGGATGGTCTTTGTCAACTCGAGTCAGAAACTTTTCACATCAACAAAATTTCCCTACCAGTGCTTTGTATTTGGGTGGTTATGACCGACTGGTAAAGTAATCACATGAATGTCCAGTGGAATGGACCAATGACATCCTCCACGGGACAAAAATGCAACATTGACTATGTATTCATGTGGTATCTGAGAACATACTAGCTGGTGTTACAACCCAACTTATTCATTGGGTAACAAAGAACACTTCCTTCTCTATTTTTATGTTTCCTGTTTCTTGTTTTCTTGCTCTCCAGTTCCTGGCTAATGTTTTGTCAAGTAGTTCCTGGTTTTGAGGACTCTAGTCATGTTTTTGGATTCAGGAATGCCTGTGTAAACCCTCACTGTCTGAGCTTCGACCCTTGTAACAAAACAACGTAGGACTGATCATTATAAAAGGGACTGTGCACTTAGGCTCAACACTACAGCATCTCTTGATTGTTTTGAACATTTATAAGGTCAGTTCTTTAAATGCCTTTCCAGACTGATATCAAAGCCTGATGTCAACATTACAAATCATGGCAGCGCTACAAATGTGTCATTTGCTTCTTTTTGTATATGTATGAGATCCATTAGTTGCTAAAGATAAGTTCCAGCCATTGTTTGTTAAACCCCTGATGGAATACTACTATTTGTCAAGCCTGTAATGGAAGGTGTTTGCTCATATTTTCCAGGAACATTTACATGATCCATCTGGTTGAAATGTTGAAATGAATCTTGTTTTTGAAAATAGTCCAGGAAAATGCTGTGGTGCATAAAAATTCAAAGACATCCTTCAGTCCTACGAAGACCAATAGTCTAAGAAGGATCCTTCTTCAAACAAACATTAGCCAACTGGTGCTGAGTGCAGAGATGTCATCTCTCTTTTTAAGCATTCATCAGATGAGAGAACAGTGGAGTGAAAGAGAAAAATAACTATTATGTCAATACTAACATACAGACGGGTGACAAAGGAAAATCCAGAGAACCTGCATGGAGAACCACAATGTGCAGATACTTATAGACAGGTGTACTGCATGGTACAATGAGGCCTGAATCAAGCTATGGGTTTAGGCACATGTTTAGACCCCTGAGCCACTAGGGGGCTCCTGCAAGCAATTATGAGAAAAACCTAAACAGCTGCTTTGATTCACAACAGGTACTTTACCAGAACCAGTTTAAGGGGAGCCTGCCTACTTCCCATTTCTCCCATTATTGGAAAGACACGACTGTAAAATGCTAGCAGACACCCCTAAGCAAGTCCTCAATAAACAGAGTTACTGCTTAAAAAGAAAGTTAAAACATTTCTAATCTTTTTTTCAGGACCTTGTTTTAATTTTGGAAAGTTGAAAGATGTATTTTGTTAAAAACATAAAGACAATGTTCCTATATAGTCGCTTTTGGTTTTGGGTAGTAGGATACAGTATCATTACTCTATTGAGTGCTGATTGATTAGCATTACTGTACTGAGTGCTGATTGGTTAGCATTAATGTACTGAGTGCTGATTGCTTAGCATTAATGTACTGAGTGGTGATTGGTTAGCATTACTGTACTGAGTGCTGATTGGTTAGCATTAATGTACTGAGTGCTGATTGCTTAGCATTAATGTACTGAGTGGTGATTGGTTAGCATTACTGTACTGAGTGCTGATTGGTTAGCATTAATGTACTGAGTGCTGACTGGTTAGCATTACTGTACTGAGTGCTGATTGGTTAGCATTACTGTACTGAGTGCTGATTGGTTAGCATTTATGTACTGAGTGCTGATTGGTTAGCATTACTGTACTGAGTGTTGACTGGTTAGCATTAATGTACTGAGTGCTGATTGATTAGCATTACTGTACTGAGTGCTGATTGGGTAGCATTACTGTACTGAGTGTTGACTGGTTAGCATTACTGTACTGAGTGCTGATTGGTTAGCATTACTGTACTGAGTGTTGACTGGTTAGCATTACTATACTGAGTGCTGATTGGTTAGCATTACTGTACTGAGTGTTGACTGGTTAGCATTACTGCTGCTGAGTGTTGACTGGTTAGCATTACTGCTGCTGAGTGCTGATTGATTGACATTACTGCTGCTTCATTTTAATCCATTCATTTTGGCCTTTGTCATTGTGTTATGTCCAATTATTAGCATTTCTGATTGATTGACATTCCTGCTGCTGAGTGCTGATTGATTGACATTACTGCTGCTGAGTGCTGATTGATTGACATTACTGCTGCTGAGTGCTGATTGATTGACATTACCGCTGCTGAGTGCTGATTGATTGACATTACTGCTGAATGCTGATTGATTGACATTACCGCTGCTGAATGATGATTGATTGACATTACTGCTGCTGAGTGCTGATTGATTGACATTACTGCTGCTGAATGCTGATTGATTGACATTACTGCTGAGTGCTGATTGATTGACATTACTGCTGCTGAGTGCTGATTGATTGACATTACTGCTGCTGAATGCTGATTGATTGACATTACTGCTGCTGAATGCTGATTGATTGACATTACTGCTGCTGAGTGCTGATTGATTGACATTACTGCTGCTGAGTGCTGATTGATTGACATTACTGCTGCTGAATGCTGATTGATTGACATTACTGCTGCTGAGTGCTGATTGATTGACATTACTGCTGCTGAGTGCTGATTGATTGACATTACTGCTGCTGAGTGCTGATTGATTGACATTACTGCTGCTGAATGCTGATTGATTGACATTACTGCTGCTGAGTGCTGATTGATTGACATTACTGCTGCTGAATGCTGATTGATTGACATTACTGCTGCTGAGTGCTGATTGATTGACATTACTGCTGCTGAATGCTGATTGATTGACATTACTGCTGCTGAATGCTGATTGATTGACATTACTGCTGCTGAGTGCTTATTGATTGACATTACTGCTGCTGAATGCTGATTGATTGACATTACTGCTGCTGAATGATGATTGATTGACATTACTGCTGCTGAGTGCTGATTGATTGACATTACTGCTGCTGAGTGCTGATTGATTGACATTACTGCTGCTGAATGCTGATTGATTGACATTACTGCTGCTGAGTGCTGATTGATTGACATTACTGCTGCTGAGTGCTGATTGATTGACATTACTGCTGCTGAATGCTGATTGATTGACATTACTGCTGCTGAGTGCTGATTGATTGACATTACTGCTGCTGAATGCTGATTGATTGACATTACTGCTGCTGAATGCTGATTGATTGACATTACTGCTGCTGAGTGCTGATTGATTGACATTACTGCTGCTGAGTGCTGATTGATTGACATTACTGCTGAATGCTGATGGATTGACATTACTGCTGCTGAATGCTGATTGACTGACATTACTGCTGAATGCTGATTGATTGACATTACTGCTGAATGCTGATTGATTGACATTACTGCTGCTGAGTGCTGATTGATTGACATTACTGCTGAATGCTGATTGATTGACATTACTGCTGCTGAATGCTGATTGATTGACATTACTGCTGCTGAGTGCTGATTGATTGACATTACTGCTGCTGAATGCTGATTGATTGACATTACTGCTGCTGAGTGCTTATTGATTGACATTACTGCTGCTGAATGCTGATTGATTGACATTACTGCTGCTGAGTGCTGATTGATTGACATTACTGCTGAATGCTGATTGATTGACATTACTGCTGCTGAATGCCGATTGATTGACATTACTGCTGCTGAGTGCTGATTGATTGACATTACTGCTGCTGAATGCTGATTGATTGACATTACTGCTGCTGAGTGCTGATTGATTGACATTACTGCTGCTGAATGCTGATTGATTGACATTACTGCTGCTGAGTGCTGATTGATTGACATTACTGCTGCTGAATGCTGATTGATTGACATTACTGCTGCTGAGTGCTGATTGATTGACATTACTGCTGCTGAGTGCTGATTGATTGACATTACTGCTGCTGAATGCTGATTGATTGACATTACTGCTGCTGAATGCTGATTGATTGACATTACTGCTGCTGAGTGCTGATTGATTGACATTACTGCTGCTGAGTGCTTATTGATTGACATTACTGCTGCTGAATGCTGATTGATTGACATTACTGCTGCTGAGTGCTGATTGATTGACATTACTGCTGCTGAGTGCTGATTGATTGACATTACTGCTGCTGAATGCTGATTGATTGACATTACTGCTGCTGAATGCTGATTGATTGACATTACTGCTGCTGAGTGCTTATTGATTGACATTACTGCTGCTGAATGCTGATTGATTGACATTACTGCTGCTGAATGATGATTGATTGACATTACTGCTGCTGAGTGCTGATTGATTGACATTACTGCTGCTGAGTGCTGATTGATTGACATTACTGCTGCTGAATGCTGATTGATTGACATTACTGCTGCTGAGTGCTGATTGATTGACATTACTGCTGCTGAGTGCTGATTGATTGACATTACTGCTGCTGAGTGCTGATTGATTGACATTACTGCTGCTGAATGCTGATTGATTGACATTACTGCTGCTGAGTGCTGATTGATTGACATTACTGCTGCTGAATGCTGATTGATTGACATTACTGCTGCTGAATGCTGATTGATTGACATTACTGCTGCTGAGTGCTGATTGATTGACATTACTGCTGAATGCTGATTGATTGACATTACCGCTGCTGAATGATGATTGATTGACATTACTGCTGCTGAGTGCTGATTGATTGACATTACTGCTGCTGAATGCTGATTGATTGACATTACTGCTGCTGAATGCTGATTGATTGACATTACTGCTGCTGAATGCTGATTGATTGACATTACTGCTGAATGCTGATTGATTGACATTACTGCTGAATGCTGATTGATTGACATTACCGCTGCTGAATGATGATTGATTGACATTACTGCTGCTGAGTGCTGATTGATTGACATTACTGCTGAATGCTGATTGACTGACATTACTGCTGAATGCTGATTGATTGACATTACTGCTGCTGAATGCTGATTGATTGACATTACTGCTGCTGAGTGCTGATTGATTGACATTACTGCTGAATGCTGATTGATTGACATTACTGCTGCTGAGTGCTGATTGATTGACATTACTGCTGAATGCTGATTGATTGACATTACTGCTGCTGAATGCTGATTGATTGACATTACTGCTGCTGAGTGCTGATGTGATCTGAGTGAAGTGGCTCGGCTTCCTGTAACTGGAGTTCAAAAGCCCTCAAAAATACAACAGTTAGTTATATTTATGTTGTGAAAATGTTTTTTGCTGCTCTGTGTTCAGAAAATGATTACATTTTTCTTTGTATAAATGTTTTAGCATTTACAATACAGGATTTTGCTCAAATGCTTCATTTTAATCCATTCATTTTGGCCTTTGTCATTGTGTTATGTCCGATTATAATCCTGACGCTTTTTATGTCTTTCCTAAACATCATCACCCATCAGTGCTTAGGAACTGTTCCACTTTTCCGGAGCATTTCATGTATAAAATGCTGAGCAGGCCCAGTTGATTTTGATTTTTAATCAAGATGGCAAGAGGAAAAGACTGAGTGACTTTGAAAGAGGGTTCATCACAGTGGCACTGAGCTTCAGTCACAGAGACTGCTCAATCAGCTACAGTTTCAATAGTGACTAATATGCCATCTGGATTTAGATCTATGGGAAAGATATCAGCAAATAGTTTGCAAAATGTGGTTAAAAGAGTGTATACCATGACCGTGGTCACTACATTAGTGCAGTATGTAAGAAAAAATCAGAAAAGCAACTGTCCTGGCAAGCCTGAAGTTTAGTTCACTGTCCTGAGATGACTTCATAAATGTCCAGGGTGGTTTTTAACAAGCATGGCTCATTTCAAGTTCACTGTCTCAGCCACAACTGACCTATTCCATTCTGCATAATGCCCTAACAGATCAACATAAGAACTTTATTTGGTTTTGAACCAGATGAAGGAAAAGAGGACCTATGCAAGGATCATCAGTTATTTCATAAAGACTTACCACTAAACTCAGTGCATTTACAGTCTACTGGGTTCAATCCTTGATGACAGTATAGCATCAGAAATGGGAGGTTCTCCTAGACCGTGTGCCAGGCTCTAGTCCTTGCGGGTCTTAACAGCACACTGTATCATTAAGCGCACCTGATTCAGCTCATCAGCTAATCAGCAAGGCCTTCAGTGTTAGATGAGGGGAAACGCAGATCACACAGCACGTTGGCCTAGAAGGTCCCCAGATTGACATGCCTGCCTTAGACATTCACTATTAACAGAGTTCCTGGGGGGTTTTATGTTCAGACCACTCCTGTTTTCGCACTTCACCTACCAGACTGATGTTATGGGGCGATTATCCGATCAGGATGAATCAGCTAACAACAAAAAATAGATCCTGACCAAATCCAAGACCTCTCTGGAGGAAGCGAAAGGAGGACATTTCAAATGAGCCAAGACATCTTCATTGTGTAGAGCCTGAGAAAATATGTTAAGCTGTTGTAGCAAAACTGTCACATAATCACTTTAGCAGCACATTAACCATGGATGTAGCTGTTCCACAGCAGCTACAATCGCACACTTTAATATCTACCTGAACAGGTGAGTGTTCAACATCTCAGTAGGACCCACAGTATTTGCAGTGTTTAATGTTTTGCACCTCAGTAATTTGTATCTATTGCTTTTTATCCCACCATTTCATCTTCTACTGTTTAACATTGTTCATGCCTCATATACCACCATAACATCTATTGCATTTATGTTATTGAGTGGAAATTACAGTAAATTGAACCTGATTACATAAGTACAAATAGTCTTGTTTGGAGACAGAGATGATGTTAACAAAAAAAAAATGGGTTGGATAACGCTGTGATGATTGGGAGAACAGGCTATAAACTCAGAGCAGTCTCAGAGCAGAACACAGTGTGGACAAGTCAGCCTGGTACATGCAAGATACAGCCAAAAAGGACAGGCCAATCGGTCCTTGCCCAAAGTGCTCTAATTAAGCATGTTAGGAAGTAATGGAGCAATTACATGGGCGCATTTCTTTCACTGCCGAATGCTGTTCACAGCCGCGCCGAGGTAAATTATTTAGCTTCCCAAGGGGCCTACTGGACCTGGAGAGAGAATAATTGGGCTGGTCAGTAGCAGAGCCACTGACAGTATGTGACTCATTTCCTCTGACGGCGTTTTAAGTGGAGCCTGAAGCACAGGATTTCCAACAAGCCCGAGGAGGGAGATTTCTGTAACGGTCGCTGTATATGGTGAACTGCGCTCAAATGCATGCAAACAATATGATCTTAAGCTCCTCCATGTGTATATGAAGTTGCCAGTTTATTAGGTACCTCACATCGCTGAGTTGCTGCACTCAAGGTTCATCTGGGAGGATTTGTAACTCGACTCAGGCCAGAGACGAACAAAACGAATTAATAAAGACTGCGAGAAATGAATTAAACCATTTCCAACTGTGACTTTGCCTGTCAGTTTTGCTACAAGTAGTGCAGTCAAGACTGCACTTGCTGCTCTCCTGCAGCTTTCAGCGATTCAGGGTTTAAACGGCTTCAAATACCAAGCCTTTCATTAACCTTCAGTCTGATGGACAGCATGAAGCACTACCTGCAGCAAATGCTGTGCGTTTTCATATCCAGTGTGTTGGCGAGGACTCTAGCTAATTTAGCTGACCTAGATGAAGTTTTAGTCCTTTAAATTGCTTTAATTTCTTGTATTAGCTGGCTTGTCAAATTAACTGGATTCCCTTGATTGCATATTTGCTAAACAAGCTACAACTATTTAAAGTTGTCTGTCCTACTTTAAACTCCTGCCCATCAAACTGAGCACTTTTCTACAATAAAATACTCATTATTTGAAGCAGGACAGTCGTCCCCAGTACACCTGATTCAGTAATAAAAACTACTATAAGACAAGAGTGGTCATTACTTGAGTGGGGGACCCGTCTCTGCACAACAATTACACTGACATTTAAGAGGCAGGTAGGTGATAATGTGTAGGTGATAATGTTTGTGGTGCTGCTTTTTTGCTGGTCACTACTGAGCAGCACATTGGTTACAGCAGAGGAGGAGTGGGACTTGCTTTCAGGGCAAGCTCACCGCAGCCCAAGACGTGGGTGACACTTTACATATAGGGTATATTATCTGCCAGTAATAAAGGCATTTACTACTTTAAAATGAAACAAAAAGTAATGAGTCATTAATTAGGAAGACATGTTAATATAGATTTGTGAGTTCAGCCCATGCCTTCAACATGGTGGCGGCAGTGGTGGACAGTAACTAAGTAAATGTAATTCATTACTGTACTTAAGTACTTTTTTCGTGTATCTGTACTCTACTTAAGTTTTTCCATTTTGGGCGACTTTTTCCTTTCACTCCACTACATTTCAGAGTCAAATATCTTACCTTTTCCTCCACTACATTTTGAGAAATCTGTCGTTCCTTTTGGTTTTTGTGTGTATAAAAACGTAACATGTCAAAACAAAAGAAGCACAAAGCCAGAGCACCAATCAGGGCACAGCGGTCACTTTGGTCTGAGCTTGTTTTGACCTGTTGGTCATACCGACCCAGTGCAGCACACGGTTCCACATCCGTGCAGCAGTGTAAAATATTGGGAGCACATACGTCACCTAAATGATGAATTAACCTCACTTTGTGTAAATAGACCACAATGTTTCATGTTTCTTTTTTTCTGAATTCATATAAACACTTTCATTTTATTGTGAATCAGTTTCGGTTAGTTTATGTTGATGAGCAGAGGCCTACAGATCAACACAGTAAAGGAAAACTTCTTTGTGATCCTGAGTTTAAAGCCAGTTTTTATTCAACTTGTAACTAATTTACAAAGTAATCTTAAACTGAAACTTTGCTTGTGTGTAAAAAGTGATTTCAGAGCCACTCGGTTCTCCCTGATGGAAACTGTTTACCTTCTGTGTTTTGTGCTTCTGATCATTTTAAAAGACGTCAGCGTCACTAATTAATAACGTTCTATTAAAAGACTGGTTTACCAAGAGAGACGCTGGAGGACTTTCACATGAAATTAGTTCATGAAGCCAGTCTTGTTATAAAAATGATCACAGGACATCAGAGCCAGGAGTTTCAGGCACGTTCCTCTGCCGAAACTTCAGTTATAGCATAACTGCCTGTGTTACCGACGTTGCTTTCTATCAAAATGAAAAGAAAGAAAGATTGCTAATAGCAAACAGCTTTTTCTAAGCAAGCAGAACAGCTAATAATAACATGAAAGCTAGAAAATGCTTTATCTTAAATATGGCATAATCATGACAGCCAATATGCTACAATCTAATGGTCAGCATTTCCCTCTACCTATCTGCTTGGATATGTCCAATATTTGGAGCATTTCATTGCTTCCTTCTCAAATGCTTTATCATTCTTTCTGCCACTTTTGTCAATCTTCATATCATTCACTTATGGAAATTGCTACACTGGGAAGCAATGAAAACTGGAACACACACAACTCCAGATTCAAGACACCCAGTTACAATCAAAAAGCTGGGTTTGCTTGAGCCCCTGCTGATGATGAACCCCTTAAAATAATACAATTATAGTGTTAGTTGTAAGCTTTGTGGGTTTATTCTTTGTCTTTTTTCCCTTATAAACTGTATATAAAGGTATGCGATAAAAGGCATGTGTACCTAATAAACTGGCAACAGTGTGTGTGTCTAGCTCAGATGTACCCCGGCTCAGTGGGTTTTTCGCAGTATCAGTGCCTCCCCCCAACTGTTCTTTAATGTCATGCTGTGCTGGGTGAAAGGCCTGGGTTAGACTGATATTCATCAGGCTCACCTCATTGTTTCACTCTTTAACTCCCACCTCTATCTGCCACGTGACAGTGGCCTCTCGCATCTGCACATGCACTGCTCTGGAATTCTAATAATGGCAGCAAAGGAATTCATACCCATAAGTCTCAAAAAGAACTACTACATTTGATGTCTTTGGAAGCTCCGGCAACCCCCTGTCCATCACAGTTCTACAGGCAGGTCACATCCGCTTTGTGTGTAGAGGCCATGCTCGGTCTTAATGAGAGAAAGACAAAGAAAGAGAAAGAGAGAGAGAGAGAGCGAGAGAGTTGTAGCTTGAATCTGGAATAAAAAATGAGCAACATTATGTTTTAAAAACATGATGCCACACTGTTATTGTAGGAAACTGGGGGTGTTACAGTTTACCCCATGTCACTACCCTCTCCAGGGTCCTATACACAAAGCATGTGGATACTTGGTTTATCGGGCACAGGTAAGCTTAGTCCTCAATAAACGATGATTACCCTTGAAAGTTCTTTATACTGGAGGACAAACAACTGTTAAAAGACTATTCCGATGTTGTTATTTTAAGATACTTGACAAGCGGGTTTCTAAAGCTTCACGTTTGCTCAGAACGTATCTTGAATGCATGTCCTTCGTTGGTCTGCACAAGGTCAGCAGCAGCCCTGAAGCCAAAAACCAGGATCAGACAGTACACTGACTAAAATAATGGGCTGCACTGGCTTGATTCATATATGTGCATCATTTCCGTGTGAGAAAAATATATTACATCAACACAACATTGTGTTTCAGTTTAGTTTCTTTGGCAACAACTGTGTGTAATATTTCATTCATGTGGAAATTACATACATTTTTATGCACTCTTTGTTTCACTTTACACTTTTAAAGGGCAGTTTCATGGATAACTGAGCTTTCTTCACTATTCTTGATATGAAAGAGTTTGCTGTAGTATGTAAACAGTTCTAAATTTTCAAAGAATACAGGCAGCCAGTCAGAACAGAGATCATTTACATATATCAGTCTTAAGGGCACAGTGAGAGTTACAGTCTGTTTAATTATAAAGCCCTTTAACAGTGAGCATGATTTGTTTATGCAATTTATTTCCACATGAATAAATCAATTGAAAAACATGAATCACTGATGATATCTACTATACCTTTGAAACAAATGATGTTCCAGGTGGTGATGATATCCACTATACCTTTATAATGCATGATCTTCTGGATGATGATCATATCTATTATACCTTTCTAACAAATGGTTTTCTAGATGGTGACGTTATCTACTATATCTTTATAGTGACGGACAGTGTTATGGATGGTGATGACACCTACTGTACCTTTGTAACAAATGGTGTCTGGGACGGTGTTGATATCTACTATAACTTTGTATCTTTATATGATACATACCTTTGTAGTGAATGGTAGCATCTCCAGCATCAACCAAAAAGATATACAAAAAAAGAAAATACAAGAAATATTTTGGATATGAATAAACATGGCTATTTGGAGCAATACATAGAAAATCCTCTGGTTTTCTCTCTAAAGAGATTCAGTTGATGAGATTCCCTAAAGAACTGTCTTTGTAAACGAGAAAAGCGTGAATTTCTGAAGAACCTCCGCAGTTAAGGTGTGCACATAGGGTGAGGCCATTTTCTCTTTCAACCATTGGCTCTTTTCTGAGAAAGAGTGGAAAATGGAACATATGTTGAACTCATGGAACATACACTAACCAAAGGCTTTATGTCACTGGTAATTTCCCTCCCAGAACACGAAAAATCTGCCAAACCACACACCCACATAAAAATAACCCCAATTACACATAACACGTACTCAAACTAAGGAACAATGATAGAAAAACACAAATAGTTCTTCAGGGACCAAAATACCCAAGTGGGAAAATGCAAGTGGGAAAATGCCACAATATATTTTTTTTTCTAGAACCATACATCTAAGGCAGTGTGCACAGAGGAACCACTGAGGAATTTTTAAGAATGAAGCATTGCAAAATTGCAATTAAATAAATAATAAGGTTTTAAAAATAAGGCATATATAAAAACACAAGCGTTTCCAACAAGGTCGGGTTTTTCTAATGAATGGGACATTTTGGAAAAATCTCTGAATACTTGAATTGCAGAACTATGGAGGTCATTGACCCCGCAGCTAATGAGTTCTCTGTATGAGGCCTCCAGCCAACACAGGGTAATCACACAGGCTACATGCTTTTATCATTCAATAGAAGCTGAACAAGCATGGAACACGTGCTTCATATTCAAAAGGTAGCCATTTAATCTTAGCCTTGAATGCATGTGTCAAAACATTGAAGAGGGCATCAAGTTGATGAGGTCTGAAACTCTCAAAAGCATTTGAGAAGCCTGCTAAGAGCAGGCAGTGAAGGCACTGAGTATTCATGATTCAGAATGTGGAGTTCAGGCCAAGTATTACTTCTGATTCTCTGATTTATTCTTCCGTCTAGTACTGCTGCAAATCATGTCGACCTATCTGTTCTCATACATACAAAATAGGCCTAGAGTTTCCAAAATCGTTCTTGGCTTTACATTATGTGGAGGTTCTTCAAACTTTAACAGGGTTCTTTTTACTTGCACATTTGATTACAAAAACATCTAAATATTCTGAAAGTTGTTCCATAGTTTTAGTCAGTCTTCCACAAGATTTTGAAGTGTGACTCAAGTTCATCAAAAAGGTATTCAATGGGGTTCACCAACCATGTCTTTATGGACTTGCTTCGTGCACTGGGGCTCAGTCATGCTGGAACAGAAAAGGTACTTCCCCAAACTGTTCCCACAATGTTGGAAGCATTTCCCTTCACTGGAACTGAGGCCAACCCCTGAAAAACAACCCTATATCATTATCCCTCCTCCACCAAACCTCACAGTTGGCACAATGCAGTCAGGCAGATAATGTTCTCCTGGCATTTGCCAAAGCCAGACTCATCCATCACACTGCCAGATAGAGAAGCATGATTCATCATTCTACAGAGTCCAGTGGTGGTGTGCTTTACACTAGTCCATCCAATGCTTGGCATTGTGCTTGGTGGTGTAAGGTTTGCATACAGCTGCTCAGCCATGGAAATCCATGCCATGAAGCCCCCTTCACACAGTTTTTGTGCTCATGTTAATACCAGAGGAGGTTTGAATCTCTGCAGTTACTGAGTCAGCAGAGTGACTTTTGCTGTATAACTTTATTTGGTCTGACACTTCATAGATGAGTTGCTGTGGTTCCTAAATACTTTCACTTTTCAATAATACAACTCACAGTTGATTGTGGAATATTTAGTAGAAAAGAAATTTTGCACACCGACTTGTTGCAACAATGGCATCCTATAGTACCAAATTCAATGAGCTTTTTAAATCACCCATTCTTTCACAAATTTTTTTAAAGGCATACTGCAGGGCTGGATGCTTGATTTTATACACCAGTGGCAATGACACTTAATGACACGTAAAAACAGAACTCCAAAGGTAGGTTTGGAGAGGAAAACAGTAGTTTTTGATGAAAAGAACATCTTGCTAACTGTTAAGCAGGGGGGTTAAACATTGGTGTTGTGTGGGAGCCAGTAGTACAACAAACATTGCACAAGTAGAATGGAGGCCATAGATTATCAGCAAATGTTAGAAGCAAATGTGACACAGTCAGTTAAGGAACTGAAGCTGAAAAGGGAATAGCTTCTACAAGAAGACAATGATCCAAAACATACTTCAAAAAACACTATGGTGTGGTTCCTCGACTTGAACATCACTGAAAATCTGTGGGTAGACCTTCGACATGCTATGCATGCAAAACAGCCCAAGCAGAACTAGACATGTCCTGCAAGAAAGAGTGTGTGAAAATATACATTGTCAGACTCAGCCTACCTGCACAGGCAATCAGGAATGCATATGACCAACAGTTACTAAAAAGTTACTTAATCAAGTACGTCATCACAGCAGAGATGGAAGAAGCTGTGTAGCTTCCTTCTTTCTCCTCTCCTGTTTGTTTATAATGGGCATTAGCAGTTGAGGTGGTATAAACGACAGCTATGAGCAGGCCCTAGGTTTGAAATTCTGAGGTAGTTTTAGCGTGAGTTTAAGCTTTGCTTTTAATCAATAACCCATTTCCATTATTGAGCAGTGCTCCATAGTACTTTACTCTTAATGGCCTGTCTATTAATGCTTTTCACTGATTAAAAGACAACATTAGATAGATTTACTACCTTTCATGTACATTAAGGGTGGTAATGTGGAATTGAAACACTGTAAACGTTGAAATATTTATTTTCATTCCATTTAGTTAAGAGACTATGCCTGCGTTTGCTTCCTGCTCCTGTGAGTAAACACCTGTCAAATGGTGCCTCACTGAAGCCTCGGTTTTGTTAGCCAGACCCCTACGTGATGGCCTCTGGCCATAAATGCCTGACTGTGCCTTGTGAAGACTCTGACAGCCCATAATTCTCATAAAGTGGCTTTCAGTCAGCCCTGATAGAGAATTTGAAAAGGCCCCTTTGAGAAAATAGTGGGTTTTGTACACTATTGTTTTGCCAATCTGTATTTCTGTAGCTTCTGTGTCCATTCACATGTGAAGCATTGAGGGAAGGTGACTATGACCTTCTAAACTTATAAACTAGCTGCTTTGTTTAATATTCAATATTCCATGGCTGTCTGATGATCAGTCACATGAGGAAAGGCCTTAGAGGCCAAATTTTCTGAATAAAACTTTGTGTGGTTTTGATTTTAATAGAAGTGAGGCTGTTAAAGATGAATTCCACTGATTTTACATGGAAAATGAAAAGTATTTAAGATGTAAACAAAGTCATTTAGAGTGGTTTGATGTGAAATAGTAAAATAGTGGTATATCCATGGTGTGCATGTACCTCTCCAACATGCAGTGAAGCAGTGAAGTTTTTTGTTTTTGTTTTTTTTACATTTTAAAGTTGTGAAAAATTAGCTACTCATCACACTGATAAGTCTGTGCAACCATAATGAAGACCTGGATGTAGTTTGAGTGAGTTGAGACAAGTTTTGGGAATTTATTCACAACTATCGACTTCTATTGCTTGTTAGTAACATTAGCCTTGTAGCCCCAGATTAAAGCTACGAAAGCAAAATTTGTGACACCAAACATGTCATAGCGCACAAGTTCCCAGCCCTTCAAAAGCAGGTAGAGCTGCTATAAGTAGTATTAACCTCACCCTGGGATCCTCTGACTTTGCTTAGACTTGCAGCTGAAGCGAATGATGATTTAGCGAATCCTTTACTTTTCCCGCTGAGTTGCTAAGCGCTGATTTTAGTATTGGCAAGCGCAACAGAATGTAGACTAGGATGGTATGTTGATGTGCTAATTGCTTTTTTTATTACTTTGTTTTTAGAGAGTTTGACATAAGCTAGTTAAGCAAATGACACTATCAGCATTTATGCTAGTGTTTTTAATCAATTCACACTCGACAGAGAAAAATTAAGCCTTTGCTTTTGTTTCTACATATGATTTTGTCTAAATGTAAGATTTGTGTGAGCTCACAAGCACAGCAGTGCAAGTATATTGATTCATTTCAGCCAATAAGCTAAGCTACCTGGCAAGCAAGTTAGCTACGTAGTCAAACTAGGTGCTTTAGTATAAAATTTTGCATAAAATCATAAATCAAAAAGACAATTAAATTGTTAAAAGTGGTTATTATGAGTGGTTTGGGTCAGTTGTTGTTTTTGAATGCACAGTGAATATATACACTATATATATGTACACTATAGACAAGATATTTAATGTTCAGACGGATAAACTTTATTGTTTTTTGCAAATATTCACTCATTTTGAATTTGATGCCTGCAACACGTTCCAAAGAAGTTGGGACAGGGGCAGCAAAAGACTGGATAAGTTGAGGAATGCTCAAAAAACACCTGTTTGGAACATTCCACAGGTGAACAGGTTAATTGGAAACAGGTGAGTGTCATGATTGGTTATGAAAGGAGCATCCCTGAAAGGCTCAGTCGTTCACAAGCAAGGATGGAGTGAGGTTCACCAAATAGTCCAGCAGTTTAAGAACAATGTTTCTCAACGTGTAATTGCAAGGAATTTAGGATTTTCATCATCTACAGTTCATAATATCATCAAAAGATTCAGGGAATCTGGAGAAATCTCTGCAAGTAAGCAGCAAGGCAGAAAACCAACATTGAATGCCCGTGACCTTCGATCTCTCAGGCGGCACTGCATTAAAAACCGACATCATTCTGTAACGGATATTCCCACATGGGCTCAGGAACACTTCAGAAAACCACTGTCAGTGAACTCAGTTCGTCGCTCCATCTACAAGTGCAAGTTAAAACTCTGCCATGCAAAGCGAAAGCCATATATCAACAATACCCAGAAACGCTGCCGGCTTCTCTGGGCCCGAGCTCATCTGAGATGAACTGACGCAAAGTGGAAAAGTGTCCTGTGGTCTGACGAGTCCACATTTCAAACTGTTTTTGGAAATCATGGACGTCGTGTCCTCTGGGCCAAAGAGGAAAAGGACTGTCCGGATTGTTATCAGCGCAAAGTTCAAAAGCCAGCATCTCTGATGGTGTGGGGGTGTGTTAGTGCCCATGGCATGGGGAACTTGCACATCTGTGAAGGCACCATTAATGCTGAAAGGTACATACAGGTTTTGGAGCAACATCTGCTGCCATCCAAGCAACGTCTTTTTCAGGGACGTCCTGCTTATTTCAGCAAGACGATGCCAAGACACATTCTGCACGTGTTACAACAGCGTGGCTTCATAGTAAAAGAGTGCAGGTACTAGACTGGCCTGTCTGCAGTCCAGACCTGTCTCCCATTGAAAATGTGTGGCGTATTATGAAGCGCAAAATACGACAATGGAGACCCCGGACTGTTGAGTAACTGAAGTTGTACATCAAGCAAGAATGGTAAAGAATTCCACCTACAAAGCTTCAACAATTAGTGTCCTCAGTGCCCAAACGCTTATTGAGTGTTGTTAAAGTAAAGGTGATGTAACACAGTGGTAAACATGCCCCGTCCCAACTTCTTTGGAATGTGTTGCAGGTATAAAATTCAAAATGAGTGAATATTTGCAAAAAACTATAAAGTTTATCTGTTTGAACATTAAATATCTTGTCTTTTTAGTGTACTCAATTAAATATACATTGAAAAGGATTTGGAAATGATCATATTCTGTTTTTATTTATGTTTTACACAACATCCCAACTTCATTGGAATAGGGGTTGTATGTATGTATATATATATATATATATATATATATATATATATATATATATATATATATATATATATATATGTATATCCTCTCCTTGGATCACCACCTTATCGTGGTGGAGGGGTTTGCGTGCTTGAATGATCTTAGGAGCTATCTTGTCTGGAGCAAAAGCTCCTGGTAGGGTCTCCCATGGCAAACTGGTCCTAGGTGACAGGTCAGACAAAGTGTGATCCATAATAACCCCTATGAAGACACAAAAGCAGGACTTGTGTACCCTGCCCGGAACAGGGTTACCGGGGCCCCACCCTGGAGCCAGGCCTGGGGGAGGGGCTCGCCAGCGAGCGTCTGGTGGCCGGGCATTTACTCATGGTGCCCGGCTGGGCCCAGCCCGAAGGAGTTACATGAGTCCCCCCTCCCATCGACCCACCACCAATGGGAGGGGCAGTAGTAGGGGTTCGGTGCGTTGTGGATCGGGCAGTGTCCGAAGGCGTGGGCCTTGGCGTTCTGATCCTCGGTTGCTGAAACTGGCTTTTGGAACTTGGAACGTTACCTCACTGGCGGGGAAAGAGCCTGAGTTGGTGCGCGAGGTTGAGAGATACCGGCTAGATATAGTCGGGCTCACCTCAACACACAGCTTGGGCTCTGGGTCCAATCTCCTTGAGAGGGGCTGGACTTTATTCTTTTCTGGAGTTGCCCATGGTGAGAGGCGGCGGGCAGGTGTGGGCTTTCTCATAGCCCCTCGACTCGGTGCCTGTATGTTGGGGTTTTCTCCGGTGGACGAGAGGGTAGCTTCCCTACGCCTTCGGGTTGGGGAACGGGTCCTGACTGTTGTCTGTGCTTACCCAGCCTTCTTAGAGTCCTTGGGAAGGGTGCTTGAAAGTGCTCCTCCTGGAGACTCTATTGTCCTACTGGGGGACTTCAACGCTCACGTGGGCAATGACAGTGAGACCTGGAGGGGTGTGATTGGGAGGAATGGCCTCTCTGATCTGAACCTGAGTGGTGTTCAGTTTTTGGACTTCTGTGCAAACCACAGTTTGTCCATCACGAACACCATGTTTGAACACAAGGATGTCCATAAGTGCACATGGCACCAGGACACCCTAGGCCGCAGTTCAATGATTGACTTTGTAGTCGTGTCATCGGACTTGCGGCCATGTGTTTTGGACACTCGGGTAAAGAGAGGAGCTGAGCTGTCAACTGATCACCACCTGGTGGTGAGTTGGATCAGGTGGTGGGGGAAGATGCCGGTCAGACCAGGCAAGCCCAAACGCATAGTGAGGGTTTGCTGGGAACGTCTAGCAGAAGAACCTGTCAGATTGATCTTCAACTCACACCTCCGTCAGAACTTTGACCAGATATCGGGGGAGGTGGGGGACATTGACTCAGAATGGGCCATGTTCCGTTCCTCCATTGCTGAAGCGGCTGACTGTAGCTGTGGCCGTAAGGTAGTTGGTGCCTGTCGGGGCGGTAATCCTCGAACCCGGTGGTGGACACCCCAGGTGAGAGATGCCGTCAAGCTGAAGAAGGAGTCCTACCGGGCATGGTTGGCCTGTGGGACACCAGAGGCAGCTGGCAGGTATCGACAGGCCAAGCGATCTGCGGCTTCAGTTGTTGCCAAGGCAAAAACCCGTGTATGGGAGGAGTTTGGTGAGGCCTTGGAAACTGACTTTAAGTCGGCTCCGAAAAGATTCTGGCAAACCGTCAGGCGACTCAGAAGGGGAAAGCAGTGTGCCACTAGCACTGTATATAGTGGAGATGGTGTGCTGCTGACTTCGACTGAAGACGTCATTGGGCGGTGGAAGGAATACTTTGAGGAAGGAATACTATATATATATATATACACACACACATGGTTGGTATATATATATATATATATATATATATAAAAAACTTCATTCTCTCTATTTCCACTGATTAAATAAGTCACAGAATTAAAATCTTGTTGTACCAGTGCAGTGCTACCTTTGCTGTTGTCACGTAATGCTCCTAGAATGAAGCTACAGTATTTTAACAAATTTTAAAACTTGCAAATGCAAATTCCTGTGCACTTCTGGCCTCAGAATCTTTTGTTGCCCCTTAAAATCAAAACGTCCTCGAAAAAGGGCTTCTTATTTTGTTGCTTGAATTCCTGGGAGGAATTTCAGTCCACCTCTCTAATTCAGATGCAGTGAAGGTTTTCTTGGATGTACGGAGAGCAACCCCAGAGTATTTCAGCTGAATTTAGATGTGAGCTTCGACTTGACAAGTTTCAAATCTGCCATTTCCTATCTTTTGGGGTTATGGAGTTGAAGTGTTTTGAATCACTGATATGATGCAATATCTGTGGTTTGGCTTAGAATGTTTTTGACAGAATGCCATTCTTTTCTTGTCCTCTCATTCTTTCATTCTCTTATTCTCCTTCTTTACATAACCTGTTAAACAACCTTATTAATTGGAGACACTAAGAATCTGATTAGCTAGTATGAAAATCTTATTTGTAAACAATATTTGGGGCAAAACAATGGGGTTTGGCACTCTAAGTCTTATGTCCTGATGTTATACCAGCCTTGTCATACAGTGAGCTTGGAACATTTTGGTTAGGGTGAATTCAGTAAGTAAAAAAGTAGGCTATTCTTTGGTAAATGGTCTATGTGGCCATCATACGAGCTACATATTTACATATTTTTTGGGTTTCATGTCACATTATGTGAGACTGAGTTCCCCAGTGTCCTTGAGCAAGACACCTAACCCCCAACTGCTCCCCGGGTGCCGTGGATAGGGCTGCCCACCGCTCCGGGCAAGTGTGCTCACTGTCCCCTAGTGTGTGTGTTCACTAGTGTGTATGTGGTGTTTCACTTCACGGATGGGTTAAATGCGGAGGTGGAATTTCCCCGGTTGTGGGATCAAAAAAGTATCACTTAACTTAACTTAACTTAAACACATACAGACTTCATAAGGAGGCTTCAGACAAAACAACAACAAAAAACAGTATTGGCTGATTTTAAGTGCTGTCTAAGGGCCCAACAAACACCTTAAGGCACCATTAATGCAAAATGTATAGGTTTTGGAGCAACATGTGCTGCCATCCAGATGTCCTTTTCAGGGAAGGCCTTAATTATTTCAGCAAGACAATGTAAAACCACATTCTGCATATATTACAACAGCATGGCTCCATACTAAAGAGCCCAAGTTCTAAACTGGCCTGGCTGCAGTCCAGACTTGTCACCACTGAAACCATTTGCTGCAATATGAAACAAAAACCCAACCCCTGAGCAGCTAAAATCACAAATCAAATAAAACGTTTACTTTTCGAAACTGCAGCAGTCGGTCTGCTCAGTTCACAAACTCTTACAGTGTTATTAAAAGAAGATTCTGTACCAACTTTTTGAAATATGTTGGCATCAAATTCAAAATGGGCATATATTTTACAAAAAAAAATATCTCCGTATCAACATTTGATATGTTGTCTTTGCACTACTTTCAGTTAAATATAGGATTTACATGATTTGCACATCATTGCATTCTGTTTCTACTTACAACATTTTGGAAACAGGATTGCATTTATATTAAATTGATGTTTGCCAAGATAATATATTTTATAACTGTAATTTTGATATATACCAAAATATAAATGGAATACATTACCATATATTTTCAGCATGTTTGTATGGCATTTTTTTCACTTGCTAAAACATCAGTTCTTGCAGCCCCTATCAAAGTTTACACAGTGGCTCTGCAAGTTAAACATTTCACTTAAAGAACCAACCCTTAAGCTCTGTAAACACTTCAGGTGCAACACCTGCTCTCTTCTCTCTCTCTCTCTCTCTCTCTCTCTCTCTCTCTCTTTTTTTCTCTCTTTCTCTCCCTCCTTCTCCATACTGACCCCAAGGCAGAAGGGCCTTGGAAAAGCATCTAGCCACAACATCCTCCACTGAAACGCTCAGTTGAACACAAGTGACAGCAGCATCGCTGAGATTTCATGCTTGTCACTCAGAGTTTGAGGAGCACTAGCTTCTCTCACTGCAGCCATATAATTCGCCTCTCGAGATGGAGGCCGCTGAGGGAATAGGAGCAGCATGCAATTAACAGAATGGACACAGATGGTTTTAACCAAATATATTGCTGTATCTCAACGTGCCGAAAGTTAAAGTTTAGGAAACGCCTCTCGGGAAATGGTGCAGTAATGGACAATACCAGTTGCTAAATTATACACAGGACTGTATACAAGACCCAGTCTGACAAGATGTGTAGAAAATGTTCTGATGTGGATCAAATTTGGCAAAATAAACTTACCGTTTTATTTGATTTTTAAATGTAAGGTTTCTACAAATCATGATACCAAAATATTTGGTATCTAGTACCAATTTCAGCTGCTCTCCTGAAGCAGAGATGTTTGGTATCTTTTGATATCTTAGTAAAACGGCAAAAAGAGAAAGTATTCATTTACATGATGGTAAAGAGAAGAACCACAAAGCCACTGTGTAACATGAACCATCACTGCAGTGAGCTTCTGTGCTGTACATTGTATGCACACAAATTGCAGGAGCATTGGTATATATTTGCATATATATATTTGTCCCTGCAATATGTGGACAAGTCAATACCCCTTTGGGGTCTAAGCAGATTTGCATACTACATAATACTCATATATTATACATCAAATGTTCAGAGCAATCTCAGCTCTCTCTAAAATGAGGCTTCTTCATTTTGCAGTACTGTGCAAAGTGTTAATTCAACTCTTTATCTCAACTAGTCTTCTTGGCTCATAACTACAGATGTGAGTCACATATGATCTTGCGACATGATGGAATCAAGAGGGCAGACTACAGATTCAGGAACTGCTTGAACCAAATATCTGTGCTGTATTATCACAAAGTTATTAAAAGAAACAAAGAGTAGTGTCTAATTTGACACACTGGTGCATTTGGCAACCTCCGAGTGTTAAAGACTGAAAAAAAGGGACCCCACAATTTATCCCTGAGGTACACCAATAGTCAGTGACAATTCCTTATTCGACTAAACTCTCTGGACTCTACTTCACAAATATGTTTTATCTGTTTAATAGTTTTAGGGCAAAACAAATATTGACAGTTTAGCAAGGACCTCATTATCAACCCAATAACTTCCCCAACCTATTTAGGTTTAATATTCATCAGCATTCTTTTTGTAATTTAGCAGAGTCAGTATTAATGGGTAACAAAAACAGATTAAATTGATTAAAATGAAGGTGAGTCAAATTAAATATATGTGTTAAGGTAAGTAATTTTAAGATTATGTTTTATTGATCACTACCTCATCCTCATATGTGTGCAATGTTACATTGTGTTCTGAATTGTAATAATCTATGTCTCACAGTTGCAGAGGATACACTCATGCAAGCAAACACTGAATACAGGAAAAAGAAGAAGAAGAAAAAAAGAAAAATGCTCACAGAGCAGCAGGTGCAAGCAACAGCAAGGGAAACAAAGAATATAACACCAAGGGAAACAAACACTGTAGGGCAGAGAACAGAAGCAAAAAAAAGACAATATATACACTGAACCAGACAATGAAAGCACCTGGGAACAATGACAAGAAGGCAGGATTACAAACTAAGCACAGGTGAGAGGCATGACGAGGGGGCAGGGCTGCGGAGGAACAAGGGAGATGAGACCAGGGGAATTGTGACAACCTATGTTTATGTTTACATTGTAAATGTTTACATTTACTTTTGAACCATTAAAGGCCAGCTTTCTAGAGTCAGATCATGCCAAAACCTAGACTACAACTAATATTCTCAACTAGGCTTAATCCACTTCTGGGAAACTGACCGTAAGAGTTACGATATGTAAATTTATCCACTAATATATGACAGAAAAACATCTTAAATATAAGCAATGTACACATCTCTCATATGATTTTTAAAGCATATTGTAAGTGATTTTATCAAGTGAAATAATCTTATTGCAATGGCAGAAAAAGCATCTTTTTTTAAACATCATTTCTCAAGACAAATGCAGTTGTCTGCTACTGCAAAGATTCATTTATTTTAAACAGGCTGAATAATCTAAAATTCTTACAGCAATCTCTTCATAAGAAATATGACACATTGCCTACTTTTAAGATGCATTTTACTTGCCAAGGTACCACTTTTTACAGGATATCATTAAGGTAGATATTACAGAATGCTACGCTGGGCTTTCCATGAGGTGGGAAAATGTATTTTCTGTTCAATTTTTGGGACTGATTTTTTCTCACCAGCAGATGAGGTCTTGGGAACAGATCATCAGGATGTTCCACAGCTCCTCTGTCTCTCTCAAAGTAAGCCAGATACATTTTCAGCGCAGCTTCAGGAACACCACATTGGTATCATCATTGAGAACCATATGAAACTCCATTAACCTTAATGCGTGGTCTTCTGTAGCCTACAGCCTGCAGCTTTGTAGTCCATGAGATCTGGTCTGGTCATCTGTAATCAGACATGGCAGGAAATAATAAAAGTCGATGATATTGTTTAATTAAAATGATTGCATAAGGCCATTTGAAACATGTGCTTTTGAAACATCTATGTAAGAATAGGTACAAGTACTTTGCAAAAAGTTATTTTATTAGTTAACTGTAAAATATTTCCACTCCTACTTCAGCTCTGAAAAAATCCACAGGGGTTTGTGTCCATCCTTCCACTATGAGAAGACTCTCAAAAGTGCATATAAATCACCATTTTTAAAAGTTGCAGTGTAAATTTTGTTGTGGTTACTGTCAGTAGACATCCAAACATTGCCAAGTTTCCTCCGGTAGGTAGGTAGGTAGGTATGTATGTATGTATGTATGTATGTATGTATGTATGTATGTATGTATGTATGTATGTATCTATCTATCTATCTATCTATCTATCTATCTATCTATCTATCTATCTATCTATCTATCTACCTACCTACCTACCTACAAAATTACCTATGAAAATGATATTCTTCAAGTAATGCTTTAAAACAAACATATATCAGAAGAGACAGCATAGAAATCTTTACTACTTTATTGAATCAACTAAGAACATTTTTAAAGAACACCTCAGTGCTGGAGTTACAAAGCCAAGTCTTTGTAATCGAGAAATTTTGTATCGAACAGTGGGGCATCATAGACACATGTTTATCCCACTGAGCCACTAATGTAGCGATCAGGCCAGGTATTAATAACTGTTAATGTAATGTTAACATTATTAGTCTGAATAGTGTTTTTTCTTTTTTTTTCAATACATTTGCAAATGAAGCCTATAAATGTTTTTTAGTAGCTAATACTTCATTTTTTCTTCTATAAAAAGCGTTGCCTATTATTTTTTTAGGCTATTGATTTAATTTCTATTTTTATGTACATTTTTAAAATGCATTTATTATTACTGTTGGTGGTGGTTGTATATGATTACAATGTTAATTGCCTATTTTACAAATTAATGACGTAACATCAGTTTTGGGAAACCGTCGTACTTCAAACGTTAGATTGTTTAACGATGCATCACCCCAGAGCTGAGAAGGCACATGGGATTGCTTGGAAAGTGAGAAGCAGAAAAGGCAACCAACTTCTAAGACTGATCTTTTGAGGTATGGAAAAAACATCCCTGCGGAAGCCATAATAAAGGCCAAGGACAGACAATACGTAGTGAAAAATATTCTTATTGAGATATAACTTGTCCTTAATGGCTGTGTAGACTGAAAATTAAATAAGTGAAACGATAGTTTCTGACTTCTGCCCAGTACTCCATATTTATCCACTCATTCCACTATCTACATCACAGAACATTGAGTAAACATGCTTAAAACATGTTAGCAGTATGTGTACACTGTTCCATTCACTTCTACAGGGCTTCATTTTGTGATTGATTTCTTTTCAAATAAGCTCCTATATCTCTCACATAAGCCAGGCCTAATTTAATCAGCTGTCATAACATATAATATTCAGTTGTATCCTACTGGTAATACCTAGCTTACTCCAGTCTACAGCTGCAATCTCAGCCATGAAAAGGAAACGTGATATGAAAACAATACAAAGACCCAAAGCCCAAACCACAAGATGTATTAGCAGCAAACTCCAAACTCCTCATCAAATCAAAGTGTTGGTGGTGCCATCAGACCAGTGTCCAGTGGGAAATTAACTCTGAATCGCTGACGTCTGCTCAGGGCCTAATGGAAGCTCATCGGTCTGGCAAGGGCTTTGCACTGTGACCTACGCAGGCCATGCCGCCGAACAAACTGAGCCATGACACACACAAGACAATGAAGCAAATGTCAACGAGTACCCATGCAGAGGCAGGAGCGTTTCTTAATTTAGCCACAGCATGATAAGAGCGATTGCTTGGAGAGGACTAGCAGAGTCGGGTAATTAAGCGTCACGCTGCGGGTATTCCAATCAGCCCGGTGTAACTGAAGCCTGCCACAATAATGGGCATTGACAGAGATTCCGAAATGGAAACAATTATAGATATAACGACAAGATCAAAAAGTGCAGGGTGTTGATTATTATAGGAAGTTAGTTCATGCTAATGAGCTTAATTACAGCATGCGAAAGATACTATCAGCCATACGGTATTATAATTATGTGCTGGCTGAACAGAGTGAGACTCTAAGCTCTGAAAGAAATCAACAACTGCCAACTAGATCTGAACATGCTGTAATATTGAATATTTATAGTGGTCAAGAGCTCTCGGACATGTCATAGGATGGTGCGTTCTTAATAAAAAAAAAAGCAGAACTATTGCACAGCTTCTTCAGCTTTTCCAAGAAGGTTCAGTTAAAACCGTTTACGCAGCACTGAACTGGCCTCTAACCCATGTCTCAACACTCTTAAAAATAAAGGTACCTCAGTGGTCTTTTCACTGCAGACAGCTCTAAAAGAAACTTCTAATTGGCGTTCACACTTTACAAAGGGTCTTCATGCTCACATATCTCAGAGTAGGCCTAATGGTGAATATATATATATATATATATATATATATATATATATATATATATATAGAGAGAGAGAGAGAGAGAGAGAGAGAGAGGAATATGTCTGATGCAAGCTGCAAATTATTTTGTGCTTAATCTAAAATGGCCAAAAATGTTTATGTGCGTTTTTGTTAGCTTAACCTTGTAAAGGTTATTTCTTTAAATCATTTTTCATTTTTTCTGTGTCACGTCACAAAGTTTCTCAACCTTCTTGATTATAATTGATCATAATATGCTGGCTTTATGTATAATAATTCTTGGGCTCCATAGAATTTTGGCTTAATTTGGATAAACCATTTAAGGAAAAGATCGTTGAGGCATTATTTATCCACTGAATTTGATAATGATACAATTTATTTTATCTCTCATCTATTTGTAGCATCTATAGCTAATTTAGGTGGTTCTAGTTTTTTTTTATTTGCTCCATAACAGGTGGAAAGCATTGATTCTCAAACCTGTTCTCAGAGCCTCCCATTTTTGCTCCAGCCCAGCTCACAATGCATGAGGATTGACCAAAACTGTGGACCACTTGTGGGCTCTGAGAACCATGAACCTCAAAAGATATAGCATTGGTGAACAATGTTGGCAGTCATTGCTCAGAACAAATGAAAAACAGCCACTGCCATTTAAGCTAATTTGACTATCATGCACTTGTGATTATGCAGTTTATTAAAGACAGCTGTAAAATTACTATAGAAGTGTGACAGGAGCACAAAGGAAGAAGAAAATGACCAAATCTATAATGTTTGAGGCCTGTAGTAAGGCATCATGAGGAACTTTCTTTGTACATTGTCTTTTTCTGTAAATACAGAAATTCTTACTGGTACTTACTGGCAAAAATCAAAGACCAGCTTTTCATTCAAGAGCTGGTAGACCAACAAACTTTGTAGCCATCATGTAGAAAACACTTAAAGATTTCTGTCCATCCTTCCCCTGCGAGAAGACAACTCAACAATATGTGTCTGAAAGGATGAGCGGCGGTCAAGAACCTGCTACTCTGAAAAGGAAATAAACAAAAAAGAATATTTGCAAATCAAACAAAGAAGCTGCTGGTGTACTTAGAACAATGGACTGACCATCTTCACCAACAGACTCTGAAACTGCAGTCTTTTAATTATTGTTGCGGCTTAAGACAGAAGGCATAAATGCCGAGACGTGGACAGAAAGAGCTGTTGTGACTGTTGTTGTGACAGTCAGGTACTGAGCAGCTCACAGCAAACTGCCTGACATGGAATAGACTCAGCGTGTCTTTCTCCCTTTCAGCTGTTGATGACAAAATGGAACGATAAACTACATGACTGACTGCTGCTTCACACTAAGCGAAGAGCAAGAAGGCTGTAATTGGGATTTCTGAGACAAAACGTAACCAGCAAGCCACCAATGTCATCTCATTGTTACTTTGGTCTTCTTTCACTAAAGAGCGATGGACCGAATCAGTACTGATCAGCTGTGCTGCTGCTTGGCTAAATTATAGACTTGCTCTCTCTCTCAAGCCCACAAATCTCTCTCGTCCTTTAATTCAAGCACAAATCAGTTCAAATGGGATACTAATGCATTCCATTTTCTATTCACCCTGAAAAAATGCTAATTTCCACCCCATGTTAACTGATAACTTTTCTTATATATTTTCAAAAAAAAGAAGATCCTACTGGGCTACTGTCAGTGATATGTCAAGTGATATGAAGGAAACAAAAAAGTTACCACAAGATTTGTTAGAAGGGCCCACGAAGTTCCGCCAAACCTTTGAAATAAGGAAGACATTTAGATACTAAAAAACTCCCACCTTTAAATGCCTCCAAGAAAATGTCAAATGAAACTCAGTACCCTGCTGAGAAGTACCTTAAAAATACTATAATTTGACTGATGCATTTAGACCAATTTCTGCTAAGCAGGCTATTTACAGCTAATAGCTTAGTAATCACAGTAAAGGCAGCCATCAGAAGTAATTCATGAATCACCAAAAAGATTACTGCACTACACCATTAAACTTTTTTAGCATTAAACTTTTTAGACAGGCCTTGGGCTATGAGGGAACAAATGCTAATCGAACTAATGCTAACGTTGCTAGGTTGACTTGCAGGTTAATGGTAGATAGCTACCTCGACAAACAAATGAGCTGAAGTAAGAGCCGGTTTGTGAGGAGCCTGGCCGCTTCCTATTCCCCCCGTTATATCAAATACAGGCCTGCTAATCAGCAGAGGGCGTCCGCGAGTGAGTCCTCAATGAATGGGAGTGAATGGAGCTCAACAGCTAAAATCGGAAAGTTAAGATAATTTCTAATCACTTGCCCAGAAAATTTCTATGTAGATGTTATGAAATGTTAGAAAGTAGAAGGATGTATTTCACTAAAAAACAAACAAATGTTACCTGTATATTTCCAACGGGTTTTGGGCAGCAGGAGGCGGGCTTTACTGCTAGAGCGGGATGATTGACTGGCGAACGGAGCAGCTCATTGGCTGTTCGCGCTCACTGATGTCATGATAAACAGTTGAGCGGAGGTTAGCTAACGGTAGACAGCCAAACAACTGAGCTGAGGTTCGCTAACGGTAGACAGCCAAACAACTGAGCTGAGGTTCGCTAACGGTAGACAGCCAAACAACTGAGCTGAGGTTAGCTGACGGTAGACAGCCAAACAACTGAGCTGAGGTTAGCTGACGGTAGACAGCCAAACAACTGAGCTGAGGTTAGCTGACTGTAGACAGCCAAACAACTGAGCTGAGGTTAGCTGACGGTAGACAGCCAAACAACTGAGCTGAGGTTAGCTGACGGTAGACAGCCAAACAACTGAGCTGAGGTTAGCTGACGGTAGACAGCCAAACAACTGAGCTGAAGTTAGCTGACGGTAGACAGCCAAACAACTGAGCTGAGGTTAGCTGACGGTAGACAGCCAAACAATTGAGCTGAGGTTAGCTGACGGTAGCCAGCCAAACAATTGAGCTGAGGTTAGCTGACGGTAGACAGCCAAACAACTGAGCTGAGGTTAGCTGACGGTAGACAGCCAAACAATTGAGCTGAGGTTAGCTGACGGTAGCCAGCCAAACAACTGAGCTGAGGTTAGCTGACGGTAGACAGCCAAACAATTGAGCTGAGGTTAGCTGACGGTAGACAGCCAAACAATTGAGCTGAGGTTAGCTGACGGTAGACATCCAAACAACTGAGCTGAGGTTAGCTGACGGTAGACAGCCAAACAACTGAGCTGAGGTTAGCTGACGGTAGATAGCCAAACAACTGAGCTGAGGTTAGCTGACGGTAGATAGCCAAACAATTGAGCTGAGGTTAGCTGACGGTAGACATCCAAACAACTGAGCTGAGGTTAGCTGACGGTAGACAGCCAAACAATTGAGCTGAGGTTAGCTGACGGTAGACAGCCAAACAATTGAGCTGAGGTTAGCTGACGGTAGACAGCCAAACAACTGAGCTGAGGTTAGCTGACGGTAGATAGCCAAACAACTGAGCTGAGGTTAGCTGACGGTAGATAGCCAAACAATTGAGCTGAAGTTAGCTGACGATAGCCAGCCAAACAATTGAGCTGAGGTTAGCTGACGGTAGACATCCAAACAACTGAGCTGAGGTTAGCTGACGGTAGACAGCCAAACAATTGAGCTGAGGTTAGCTGACGGTAGATAGCCAAACAATTGAGCTGAAGTTAGCCAACTTAGCTAATGAAAATACACCTAAACCTCAGTATCTGTCCCAGTATCAACTTGACAGCTGTTAGCATTGTTTTGTACATGTCTATGACTTGCTCTGAACCTTCACTGGTCAAAGAGAAGCTTTGCAGTAGTTCAGTGGCTTTACCTTACTAGAAAAATTTGCATAGACCAGCATAATGGCACACCAGAATATCGCTGCTGTCAAAACAAAACCCTACACCTTCAACATGATAACTTTAGAGGAGAAGGAAAAACATGCTTTACTTTTAACGTTAGTCAATGTAACCAGACATTTTTTCAAAGTAATTTTAAGCCATTCCCTTTGGTCCATTCACTGCAAAATTCACAAACAATATAAAACTGTGTAAAAGGTAACAGGAATTTTCTAATCATGCCAAAAACGTAAAAACAGCTAAAGTGAAGATACAAGAAGATATAGCAGTGATGTGGTGTTATGGATGCTGGTATGCTGGTCATGCTACAGCATGCCTTTTCTGTTTTCAGCTGGGACTTCAGAGTTCACACTGCGAGAGATGCTGGACGTTTGAAGAGAAATTCATCAGACAAGCAGTACTTGAAGCTTTGAAAAATTATGAATAGGGAAGAAGCACTAATTAACACACCATACCACTCCCATTTCCATGGATGGCACTACAGGACCTGTAAAGAGTCAGTAACAGCCATAAGTCCTGGATCCCACCATCCTTACTAATTTGAGCTAGGTTCTTACATTTTTATGTCACTGTGCTAGTAATGCAGAGAGGTGACCTTTTAACAAGGCCAACAGGCTAATGGCAACATCTAAGTCAGTCATCAGGGCAACAGCCAAAAATGTTACTTGGTGTTTATGCATAAACACATTCTTATTCTTTTACCCTCCCCAAAAAGGTAGAATAAGAACAATGAAGCTAAGAAACACTGTAATGACAGTGTCAAAACTAGGAAGGATTACGCTCAATATACACTGCTACAATTAACCTACTTCATATAATGTAACTGGAGAGAAAAACAATAAAATTGCTGGCCTTAACTGTGCAGTTTCTGTTACAACTGACAGCAAACCACAGTGGGTAAAGGCTAATAATCCACATAGGCCTACCTTATACAGCACTAGCAGTGAATGTGTGGGACAAAGGGTTGAAGACCCTTTTTGAAATTTCTTTACTGCTTTGCTCTCTACGTTGGTCGCTAGTAGTTTTCAAACTGTATTATGCCACCTGCTGGTAGGCTGCAGTGTGAGGGAACAATAGGTCTGGAGGAAGCTGCGGTAATGAGAGCAGGGGTAAATGAAGTGCATTTGAAAGTGACAAACGAAGCAAAGAAAATAGAACTGGCTTTCTGCCACTGGAACTGTATACAAAATACTCTGTTCAGCTAAAGACCAATTCTGAGGTGCTCAAGACAACTTGCTGAAGTGCAGACCGAGCATCAGAATGGGGAAGAAAGGAGATTTAAGTGGCTTTGAACGTGGCGTGGTTGTTGGTGCCAGACGGGCTGGTCTGAGTATTTCAGAAACTGCTGATCTACTGGGATTTTCACGCACAACCATCTCTAGGGTTTACAGAGAACGGTCCGAGAAAGAGGAAATATCCAGTGAGCGGCAGTTGTATGGACGAAAATGCCTTGTTGATGTGAGAGGTCAGAGGAGAATGGGCAGACTGGTTCCAGATGATAGAAAGGCAACAGGAACTCAAATAAATAAACAAAATCTCTGAGAAATGTTTCCAACACCTTGTTGAAAGTCTGCCATGAAGAATTAAGGCAGTTCTGAAGGCAAAAGGGGGTTCAACCTTTTACTAGCAAGGTGTACCTAATAAAGTGTCCGGTGAGTGTATGGCCCCTGAATTAATGTCGACTAAGAGATGTAATAGGTTTGCATATGTTTTAACACAGTTGAGCCATTTATACATATATATCCACCAAAGAGTCCATTTCTCTCCATCACCACATAAAGATATTTTGGTTAAAAAATCATCTTCAAGCAACTTTGTGTCCTTAGATAGCTATCTAGACCGATTTCAGTCAGGATGTTAGCCTAATCATCTTATCATAGTACTGAGATTGATGCTGGAAAAATATCTTTGATGCCATTGACCATAAAATTCTCATAGATAGACTGCGTTGGTCTCTGAGTTGGAACTGTCCTAAAATCATTCAATTCATACTTGCAAGTGAGGAACTACTTTGTTGAAATAGAAAATATTGTTTTTGAGAAAGTGCCATTGTTCTGTGGTGTCTCCCAGGGTTCAAATTTTGGGCCACTCTTATTTATTTTGTACATGCTTCCTCTTGGCTAAATCATACTAGACGATTGGACATCTTACCACAGCTATGCAGATGACACTCAGATTTATTTGGTCCTTTCCCCAAACAACTGTGGTCCCCTTGACTCACTTGTTGCTTGTAAGTGCCTTGAGCACATACTGAACTGGATAGGACAAAACTTTCTGCAGTTGAATAAAGGTAAAACAGAGATTATTTTATTTTGGAATAGCAACAAGAGGCACAGACTAGTTGACTATTTGGACTCAAGAGTGTTACAATCTAAATAACTAGTACATAATCTTGGTGTACTAATGGCCTCTGATCTCAGTTTTAGCAGTCATGTCAAAGCAGTAACTTAATCAGCAGTTTGTTATCTTTAGAATATCAACATGATCAGAGATTTTCTAAATAATCCTAACCTGAAAAAACCTATCCATGGCTTTAATTCTATCAGGATTGATCACTGTAATGGTCTCCTAACTGGACTCCAAAAAAGGCACGCAGTCAAGCGTGAAATTTAAAAGAAGGAAACACATCACCCCCATTCTTAAATCCTTAAACTGGTTACCAGTGTGTCACATAATAGTCTTTAAGATAATATTACTTGTCTATAAATTGCTCAGTGGTGCAGGATATTTATTTCATATGCTGCAGTGATACGAGCCGAGCAGGTAATTAGGAATTGGTCAGTTAGTCCAGCTGAAATTAAAGACTAAACATGGAAGACACTGGACACTTTTAAATCCAGGCTCAAAATGCTTTTAAACAGTGTTCAAAACACTGTTAGCTCTACTGCTCTTCTCTTCTGTGATGGCACTTTATTAATGTAACTTGAACATTTGTACATTTACAGCATTTATCACATGCTCTTATTCAATTTTTATTTAGATTTTTCATTTGAATGATTCTTCGCATTTAAAAGCGCTTGCTTTAATCATGTTTTACTCATGTTTTTAATTTCTATTCTTCATTACTTTGTTAACTTTATACATTTTAAATATTGAAAAATCAGCTGAATTCTCCTGAACAAGTTTACTTTAGCCTATATAATAACGTTGATTCAAATACAGAGCAGGTTATCCTGATAAGCTCGCTGACAGCACAGAGCAGAGCAAGTTTAAAGAGGATATATAATGTCAATAATAATGACAATTGTTGATGTGTGCATAGTGACGACAACAGCAAGGTAATGCTGTGTTTATGTGTTGCTTTTAAAAAATGTAAAAAGGTCATGATTAAAAAAAAAAAAGGTTTGGCGGTCACTTTCATTTGTTTGACCCTATAAAATCCCAGATTTATTACCCGCTAAGGCTTAATAATCAGTAATTATGTGAACTACAGTGCTAACCTAATGAGCTATTCTTAGGTTGTAGAAGTGTGTAAAAAAACTTCGGGCCTTTTACATTGGCATCTGTTGAGAAATCTGGGCCTGATGTCCAAGTGAGAGGGCCAGGACTCTCCCAGGCCACCCCATAGCTACGCCTCATGCATCCAGACAAGATTTCTACCATTTATGCTCTACATTTAATCAGTTAAACCCCACTTTTCTTTAATTCACATCCATTCTTGCTTTGCATATAAATAAATGTATCTGCATGAACAAATACAACCAGCAGTGTCTCTGTGCTTCCTATGTTTTCAGTGAAGTCTGACTGCCTTTCCTTGTGTGGTCATTACATGCACCTTTCTCCCTCCTGCTGTTTTACCATTTTCTTGGTCTCGACCATTGAGCCAAACAATTGCAGCCCATATGTGACCCTGTGAGCCAGTGACGAAAACATTGAATGGATGTGAAGTCAATATCATAAGTTGAGTGTGATTGCTGAATCAGAGGTGGGTGAAAGGCAACTCTCTTGAATTTTTCTGCCTGGAAATACTGCTTGTACCTTATGAGAAGTGAAAGAAATTGGAACTATTTTTACGGTGTTGATACAGTGCTTGAAAGTTGACTTCAGAAGATCAGATTTAGACAGTCAGGCATGTCTTTCTCATCTTTAAGACTTGTTAGTGTTGTAGTTTTAAATTGATCATGTGTAGTCATATATTATACTGATGTTTCACACAATTCAACAGCTGTGTTTTGGTTTCTGTTGTGAGTTTTGATTCGGTGGTGATAATGATAATTCACTGTAATCAATGGAGCTATACAGATGAGGCAGATAGAGATTAGGTTGGAAAACGCAGCAATATTCCATTAATGCAGTAGTTGGTTCAACCCTCAACCCAACACACTGCTAAATGAATGTAAAATATGCCTTAGTGTGACTGTGGTGACTGAGTTGCATTATATTTTGGAGTATTAGAATCAACTGCCAAAAGATTACATAACCTAACATGTTTGTTTCTGCTAAATAGTTTAAAAAGTATTTGAACAGCATTCATCCTTCTGTGCTGCACATTAAAATGTAAGCTTCGTTTCCAGAAGCTTCTGTATGTGAGAATTCCGCTGAAAAGCTGCACGAAGGCGAATGTTACAACTTGCCCCATTGGTGGGGTTAATTGTAGCAGACTGAGGTGCTGAAAGTCTGTGTTAATGAAAAACACAATCAAATACAGTTCTGTGTTGTTTGAACCAAATGAATCACACCCGACAGTAAAGTGTTACCTTATTTTTATTTATACGGAATGTCGCCTGTACGAACCTTTACATTATGGAGGTTCTTTAAACATTGTATTTACAAAAATGTTTTTTTTACATTCTGGACGGTTCTTTAAGGAACCCAAAGTGGTTCTCCTATAGCAATGCCCCAAGGAACTGTTTTTGGGACCTTCATTTTTTTTATAATCATATTCCTATGTGCTTTTTCTGCTAAATACCTGGAACGTGTTAGTCTTTTCTTTGTAATTTCTCTCATGTTACCCAAATTAATTACCTAGAACCAAGCAAGAAGTCATACTTGCTTGATTAACACCTAGAACATAGAAAGATGTCACCCTAAGGACTTTCAGAAGACAATAGCAGTCCAAACGTGTGTGAGCTCTTTACAGCTTTGAGGCACAGCACAAGGAAACAAATAGACATTTTCCATTTCTAGCACCAGGGGCCATGCTGTACTTCTCGAGCAGGTGATCAGACTCTGCTGGAGGGGAGTTCTCTCAAATGTCAAAAGGTGCGTCTCCTCAAAGCTTCACATAAGCACCTGGCAGGATGAATGCCCTTTTCCTCCGAGGAGCTTTGCTGAAAGTACAAACACCTCGCAGCTTAGAAATGTTCTCTAGCTATAAACTGCAGCCGTGATGAATCCAGAAAGGCCCTTTAGATCAGGTACAGTGTTAAACACTGGAATTGCTGGAGCGGGTACAGGGACTGCCTAGCAAGTGAGCTTTGAATTAGGAAATCCTATTTTCTGGGAAATTGGATCAAACCGGCTCCATCTATTATGTAGCAGCTCTGAATAAATGCTCAGCTGAGACAGCTTCAAGCAGTAAGAGGAATAACAGAAATGACGGCACAGCATGAGACAGAGAGGCGTTTTAATCGTGCTGTCTTGACATCTTAATTGGAAACCTGTAGCCACTAATCAGGTGCAGCAACCACAAAGTCATTTCATTCTTCACTTTAATGGCATAAAACAGCTCCAAGCTATAATGCAGTGTACAGTGTATCTTAATTGGCTTAAAGTGAAAAGGCTTATAGGCAAGATGGCACGTAGGAAGACAGAGGTTCCTCAGTACTTCTTGGCTTGGATGCATGTTTCTCTTTCTTACATTATTTGTCTATAGTATAGGTATATGTTTAAAGTATAGGCCACTACAGATAATCTGCAGATGTTTACATTTTTATTGATCTCCTATGGTAGCACCAGGATTTGTACTGAGGGTAAAGCTACCACCTCATACACCCCATAAATATATATATATATATATATATATATATATATATATATATATATATATATATATATATATATATATATACATATGCAGATAACACGTCATCTATATAGTGATTATTTTTATATCAAATATTATTTTTTACACATATATGTCTGTATATGGTCATATGGCTGAAATATATGTCCTACATCTGAAAATGGACAAGTTCAAATGAGCTGGCATACATAATCACATATATGCCCATATGTGACTAATACAAGTTGGATATGAGGGCAATCAATATATGCTATCATATATCACCTATTTAAACCCACATATTACATAATAAGTACTTTGTTTTTTTACTGTCTGTTTGCTTGAACTACATACAAAGAATCTTTTCTTTTTGTGTAACCGCTGACTCATCGATTGTTGTTGGAGGAAGGAGATCAGAATGCACACTTTGCATGTTGCAGTGCATGCTGGGGATTGTAGTGTATCTCAAGGTGAAACAGGCTAATAATTATTGGCCTGCAGACCTTGTGTTTGACACACTGGATCTAACCTGTCAACATCAAGTAAACAGTGTATAATGTATATTACAGATAAACGCATCTTTGAGAGAGAGGAGAAAACCGGGCTTCTGGCCTCTCCTCTTCATATTTCTATCATATTTGGTCTCTTCCTCTTTCTGTCCCTGCTCTGCCGCCTCCTCCTCCTCCTTCTGCTCCTCCTGCTCTTCCTCCTCATCCTCCTCTACCTCCTCTCCTGCATAGCGTTCTATTTGAGCGATGCACTGTTTGGGATCTTTCTTGGTTTTGTCATAGTCCTCAAGCAGCTTCTTCAGCTTGGTCTGCATCAGCATCATTGTGGACTAAATGCGGTTCACTCTGTCCTCCAGGTCCTTCTGGTCTGGCTTTAGGGTCAATATGATATTATATTTAGTGGTTCAGGCTTCTGTGTCATCTGTTAAATATGTTTTCTGCTTTTATCCTGACATGAAAAACAAATGAACTGTGGTCTCTAATAGTAAAATGTTTTTATTGACTCTGCGTTTTGACACAAACTAAATTGGAGCTAGAACTCAGGATTACTTGTGTGCTGTGATAGTAGTTTCACCAAAAGCAAAATATTCTTTTTAAAATGTGTATTTTAGAGGAATGCTGTTGGTAGAAATGATATAAAACACTTTGTTGACACCAAATACAGCTTGGAACAGCTTATGTGTATTTGATTATAAGGCATAATCAAGGCGGCTTTGGGACTGAACTCAAAACTGATCAGAGGCATTCATGAATACGCAAGAAACCTCAAGTACGTAATCAAGAAGCAGTGATAAAAAAGAGGAGCACTATTGAATGCTAGATTTATGATGGTTGATTTTTAAAATATGTTAGATTACAAAATCCACAGGAGGCAGAACTTCCCCACTTGCGTGAAAAACATGCCCAGCAGCCTCAACAGCCCAAACAGAAAAGTCTTGGTTATAATTTCTGCATTACCGTGATGAGTGTTTTAATCAGGCCTGTTGCTAGAGCTAAATCATGAGCGTGGCTTTTGAGCACCAAAAAAGTGGGTGTTGGGGGCGGCGTGTTGGGGTGTAGTGCATGCAGAGAAAAAGTAGCTACGAAGTATAGTTTCACATGCACAAGACAGTGGACTTAGCAAGGCATGTTGATTGGTGGGTAACTGAACCCCTGATGACGGGCCTGATTCCGACAGACATCGTCATTCATTAAATAACTATGCGCATGTTCCAAACTGCAGTTTTGACTAATACAAGCAGGGTAAGTTTCAAATGGCTCACAATTAAATGCCTTTATACTGAGTAGTTTGTGCAAGTTTTCCTGAAAAAAAACTGGTCCCTATTGCTTTAAACACATTTACGCAAATGCATGACTATTATGTATATATCATGACCACAAAACCCCTAGAAAACATTTATATTAAATCTGAAATTATGGTTCTACCACCCCTGCCAGCCTCCCCATTAGCATATAAGCTGTAAGACTTCTTACTTTCTTTCTTTTCTTTTCAGAAAATAAAACTTTCTTCCAAAAACTCTGTGAGTTTATTTACAAAGCAGAAAATAAATCCAAATGAATTACAATTATTCCTACAACTCCAGTCATCTGCAGCCAGAATCTTCATAAAGATTCAGAATACAATTGAAACTTTTTTGCATTTAGATGCAAAATTCATGTTTCACATCTGTGTTCAGAAAACAGAATCTGGCTGGGAAGCATCAGTGCCTTGTAGGCTGCATGATAAATGTAAGTGCCGGTCTATGGAAAAGAAGTGAAATGGTGTATAGTAGCGTATTCATGAGGATCTCATTAGCACAACTAGTCAAAGGTTTGGACACACCTACTCAAAGAAGAGTTTGTTTTGTATTTGTACTATTTTCAACATTTAAGAATAACAGTGAAGTCATCAAATCTATGAAATAATACACATAGAATTACATGGAGACTCACAAAAGTGTTACATTCTGTCGTAGATTCTTTCAACAAAAAGCCTCACTTTGTCTTTAGGCAACTTTTCAAAGTCCTGATCACTGTATTAAGCAGATTGGTGATGCTTTTCCAACAGGACTGAAGAACATCCACACACCACACATGCTGTGGTGTGGTGTGTGCTGTGGGCAAAATATGATGTTGGTTGGGGCCCCCCAAATTTTCAGAAATGACAGACGCCACTTTGAGAGGGGGTGGGGGGTGCATACATGGTGATGAAATTAAGAAGGTTTTTGAAACAACCTTATTTATGAATTGTTGTCTTTCACAAATTGGTGAACCCCTCCCTATATTTACTTCAGCCTCTCTAGGATGCTCTTTTTTATTACTGATAAAAGCATTTTGCACAGCCCTGTATAGCTTTAAAGCTGCCTCCATGCACTGATTAGAAATCACTGCATTCTCAGTAAAACTAGCTGTCAAAGACTCTCTACTGCAGTCTTGTGGCCATTTGAGTTTACTGCTACAAAAGATCATGAAGAAACTGCTTGAGCAGTGTGAATCTCAGAGGGCCTGACTGATCTGCTGTGTCTGAAAGTTATCCTTCATGCCCAAGATAGATGCCTCTGGTCTATTCCCTACTGGGTTGTTTCAAAATGTCTCACATGCTGTAATATTTTGTACTTGTAGGATCCATTTACTGCACAGTTGCTGAGATGTTTAAATGCTTCTACTCCTCTGGCTTCTCCTCCCCTTCTGGCTTCTCCTCTTCCCCTGGTTTCTTTTCCTCTTCTGGTTTCTCCTCCTCCTCTGGCTTGTCCTCTCCATCTTTCTGCTCATCTTTGGTCTCTTCCTCCTTTTCTTGCTCTGGTGCTGCCTCCTCCTCCTTCTGCCCCTCCTGCTCTTCCTCCTCATCCTCCTCTACCTCCTCGCCTGCATAGCGCTCTATTTGAGCAATGCGCTGTTTGAGGTCTTTCTCGGTTTTGTCATAGTTCTCAAGCAGCTTCTTCAGTTTGGTCTGCATCAGCATCATGGTGGAGTAAATGCGGTTCACTCTGTCCTCCAGGTCCTTCTGGTCTGGCTTTAGGTTGGCTGGGTCCAGGTCTATCAAACCGTCCTTCAGGAGGATCTGCCTGCCCTTGTCCTCCAGCATGGTTTTGGCTTCCGGGTACTCAGTCAGAGCCTCCATTAGGTCATCCTTTGTCAAGCAGAAGAGGTCTGAGTATCCGATGCTGCGGATGTTGGCCGTTCTGCGGTTTCCAGCTTTGCTGCCCTTGATGTTCAGGATACTGATCTCACCAAAGTAGCTACCATCTCCCAGGACACAAAACTGTGTAACTCCATCATCAGCTACCACAGCCAACTTTCCTTCCTTAATGATGTACATCTCCCGGCCAATGTCACCCTTACGGCATATGTAGTCACCGGGACTGAAGACTTGAGGGCGCAAGAAGAGCACCAACTGAATCAGCAATCCAGCCTCACAGTCCGCGAAGATCCTCACCTTCTTCAAAGTGTCCAGGTGCACATTCATGCCGATTTCTGCCCGCAGCTTGTCTGGAAGGTACCGTAGCACCTCCCTTTCATCCTGCGCCTTCTTGTTGGTCCACAGGTAGTCAAACCACTTGATGACGCGCTTCTCCAAGTCCTTGCTGACATGTCGCACATGCATGTACTGCTTGATGTTGTCGATGCGGGCCTGGAACTGGGCTTGTGCTGCATTCATGTTAGAGATCATGGTGGCAATGTTACCCACGATGGTGGCAAAGATCAGCACGCCCACCAGGAAGTCGAATACATGAAAGAAAAACTCAGAGTCCAGCTCAGGGGAGGGTGTCTCCCCAATGGTAGTGAGAGTAAGGGTGGACCAATAGAGGCTGAAGGAATACTTCCGTGAGAGATCTCCAAACTCAGGCTCATCGAGTGAAGGGTACACCCAGGGATCCGATCCAAAACCGATGGACTTTGAAAAAGAAAAGTAGATGCATGCATTCCAGTGAATGATGATAATGATGTACATGACGAGTGTGCAGATACGGAAGATGTTGGGGTAGTTGGTCATGGTCTGTGAGCGGTCAAAAAACTCAAACATGCGGTTGAGGCGAAGCAGCTTGTTGATGCGGATCTCAGGGTAGTCCAGCCCCAGGGCAAAGTACAACACATCGGTGGGTATCATGGAGATGACGTCGATTCGAAACTGAAAGCTGTCTGTGTAGTGCTTGAGAAGAAGCTTCTTGTCCTTGACGAGCAAGCCCTGCTCCAGGTACCCTGTTTTAAAAGATAGCAAAAATAGAAATGTGTTGCAGGGAAACCACTAACAGATCAGTCCTGCTTCTGTCCATCAAGGAGGTGTTTGGCATTCTAGTGTAAAGGAGAAGCCATTCAGAACTCCATCCCAATGTCTCGGTCCTCTCTTGCCTTTATCAGTCATACAATCTTTTCTTATACTACAACCATACGTTGGAGATATGGTCTGAACTCCTACAGTACTTGCTATGAAAGTAATATATCAGTTATGTAGCTGTGAAAATTTAAGGTCTAGGCTTTAAGCCTAAAAACAACAAAAGCATGGAGAAAATTAAAATGATTTATTTCTCACTCAAAACTCATTGCAAAAGACTGATGTGTAATTCATTATGTAACTATGAAATTAGTATCTAATTACATTTAGAAAGTACAGCACAATGACGGTAGTAATTCTAATGTTACTCCTTACCAGTTCTTGTCCTGAAGACCATGTCAGCTACGTAAAGCAAATCGCAGAGGTAGTCGAGGATGAACCACGTTATCAGATAGTTGTGCTGCAGTTCTTCAAAACAGGCTCTGCATGAAAAAAGATTGATTATTGCCAGATTTGTATAGCGTATTGCTCCATATTAAACTGTAATTGAAGGAGAATTAAAAATTTCTGCATAATTCAATGGCTAAGATACAACACACTAATCTAGACTGGTGGGTGTGAAATGGATCATTTTTAGAAAAACTTACAGATTTGTTGTGGTTTTATATGTGCTGTTGGGAATAATAAAATAGTTGTAAATCTGAAAAAGTAGGTGTTCTTAAGGGACTATTTTCCCTTACAATGACCTGCATGTACCTCGTCGCAATGAATGGATTAACGAAATATGTTTTAGGTCGACATCTTACCCGATGATCATAAACCAGTGTCTCACACATCAAGCATTGTATTCAGATATCTACTTTGCATCACTACCACTGTGAACAACTGTTGACAGATTGGATCGCTTCATAACAAACCAGTCTGAATGGTTTTCTTTACATCTTAAGGATTGGAATAAGCTCAATTGGGTGGAGCTTTTCTGTCTACTATGGTGTTTCAAATGTAATCATTGTGAAACAGATTCTGTGGAACCACAATGGCTAATAATAATACAGTATGTTTCCTTTATTCTGTGTCATTCTGTTAAAACCCATGAAAATCCTACCTTGCAATGATCATCGTCCAATTGTACATGACAGGGAGAGTGATGAGCAGCAGCCACTGGTAATACAGGTTGCTATCTGGGTTAATCACGAACATCTCTTTCGGCCTTGAGTAAAGAAAATGAACAGGAGGTAATGATGCTTCATTCAGACGTGAGAAAACCATTAATTGAAATTTGCCTAGAGCTTACCCCTCCTTTTTGTCCTTCTCCTTCTCTTTTTCCTTCTCCTTCTCCTTCTCTTTCTCCTTTTCCTTCTCCTTCTCCTGCTTTTCCTTTTCTTTCTCCTTCTCCTTTTCATTCTCCTGTTCCTTTTCTTCCTTTTTCTGCTTCTCTCTCTTCTCCTTTTTTCTGATGGACAGCAAAAAGAAGTATTAAAAATGAACACAGTTCATTCTATGTCAGGCAAATATGCAATAAGTATAATTCTCACTCTTTCTTTTCCTTTTTCTCCTTCTTCGCCTTTTTCTTCTCCTCCCTGAAAGGTACAAAATGACATCATATGCAATGTACAGTAGATACGTATACAGCATGACCATTGATAATCTGTATAGTGCTTCCAAAGTGCAAGGTAAAGTATGTCTGCTTACTCTTCATTGTTGTTGCTGTTGTTCACATTGAAGAGGCGTCTCGGACTTGGAGGAGGACGAGGGCTCCCGCCGTCTTCTCCTGAGTCTTCTTCCAAAACTGGATCCATTCGTGGAGGCACGGTAAGAGTCGCCGAACCAGTAACAATCCTCATGATTCTTTAGCTCCTTATTCTGTGTGTAAAAACCTTAATAACTTATAATCAACTTGTTTTATGAAACAAACTGAAGATAAGACACACAGACAATTAGTTAAGCTTACCAAATTTTCCAAATGTGTCGTCTTGGCACAATACTCTTCAAATCTTCACCCAGCTGAAGTTCCAAAGATTCACTGTCGTCCACTCTGATTGAAGACAGTACTGGGGAAAGAGTATTGGGGTGTTGGAGGATGCAGACAATCTTAATTTTCCCTCGTAGTGTTGCTCCGCTGTAGTGCTCCAGGTCGCTGACCCTGAAAAGGATTGGGTGGCTAATAAGAGGATGAAATGGCATTGGCAAAGCCAGACATCCCCTCTCTAACTCAGCTAAATATTAGCGTATGTTCTCCAGTAATGAACGTGAACAGATTATTTGAGTTTGAGAAAAGCCAACTCACTGATTCTTTGGCAATTTTGTATCATATATTCATTAATAAATCCAATTGATCCATTAAGTGACACTGTTTAGAGCATAAGCGTCTCAAAATCCCAACATTTTAGTGCTATCTGTCCAGCGGCATTGGTTTTGCTAACTGGCTTTTCTACGGTCTGTTCTCTTTCTATGTCTGAATCAGAGAGTAGTGGATTTACTCCTAGTAGAGAGACACTTGTCGAGTCAGCATTCTGGCCTAGATCTCTCTGATCCTATTATAGCGAGCTGTCTCACTTGCTAGCCACACATCTATTCTACAGCTTCACTGAAAGTCATTTAGAAGGTTAATGTAGATGTGAGGCCTGCTCTGGTGTGGTGATTCTGTTCTAATTAGAAGGTCTGTATGGACTTGATGTCTTGCTTCTTATTTATGCTAGAAAATTCTGGACAATTGGCAAAAATACCATCTTGGCAATGCACCTAAGATTTTGATACACCATGTACTGTGTAAATGTGATTGATTTGATTTGATTGGCAGAGAGATCCAGGTAGAATTTTGGGGGGCAAAACGGTGCCCAAGATAGTGGCAAATATTGGGCACATTAATATTAAATATTAATATATAAATATTATTAGCATGACATACTGTACTGTGCAAAAATTTTAGGCACCCAAGGCACATTTTCAGAATCTATTTATTTGTGTAGTTTGTGTGTTTATTTGATGAGAAAAGTGTTAATATTTGAATAAAGAAAATTTAGAGAATATATATATATATATATATATATATATATATATATATATATATATATATATATATATATATATATATAAAATATATAGTGATATTATGGATGTTAGTGTGTTTAACCATTTCCAAGCCTCTCCTTGAGGAAGCCCAGTATTATATGTAGTTAAACAGCAGCTCCTGGTTTGACCAATCAGTGCTCAGTAAATTGTGCTCATGATGTAATTGATGATATTAACGAGTCTCTGTGGCGGCTGTGAAGGGGTAAAGGAAAAATATGGAGCCAATAAATTCTTTTTACTTTTTATTGTTTTTCTGTTTATTTGAATTATAATTATGACTTTATTCTAATGTATATTGTGATAAACTCACTGCTGAGGGCAATTGTTTAGAGACCTAAAACATTCACACAGTACTGTATAAAATCTAAGACATACATATGCCCACTGGTGGTTTTAAATAATAAACAACATAGCTATATTTACGGTGTACACAAAGCAACCCTTGGTTCCTGTTACCGCCACTGTAAAGAAATCAGAGTCAGTACATTTCTCTACAATGAACCATTTCCCATTAAACTACTCAGAACTTTGTTGACCTCATAATTTTGAAAATGTGTCTGAATTGCTCTTTCAGTTTTGGCTGTACATCTAATATGAGATTAGTGAAGACGCATAAAATTATGCAAACTATTTCTGGCTATTACAGCATGTTTTAAATGAACTTACTGGTATGCATTTGGCTTGAAGGACATAAAATCTGGCAGTGCAGTAAGATCAAGTCATTAAATCGAATCACTTTATACAAGAAAAATGTCTAGATGTCATTTAAATAGCAGTGTCCCATTAAGAAAACATTTAGGATGTTTTCATAATTTCCTGCACTGGTTATGATTAAAGAGGCAACAAATTGCAAGACGAAGATGGACATTTTTATTCAAAGAAAATGGCCAAAAATACAGAGAAAGGACTGAATTATCACACGTTAAACTACCACACAGTCACAAAGCTTCAGTTCTCACATTAAGGTTCACACAAAGCCTCCAGTCAAAAAAAATAGTTTTTTTTTTAATCTCCCTATACCAGCATACTCTTGTTCTAGCCAATCACATGGCGTCGTTCCATAAACTAACCCCACCCCTGTGCCATTATGCTGCAGTGAGCGGTTGGATACACAGGGAGTGAAGCTGAGGCCTTGCCTCCTAATGAAAATGAGTGTCCAGCCCCACAACTGTGGTGTCAATCTCCACAGCCAGTGGTGCCTCCTGGGGGACCAGAGTAGGATCAACAGCAGCAGCTGCGGCAGCGGCAGCATTAAGGACGTCTGTTGTAGGGGCGTTTGCAGCTACAGGAACCTCTATGCCAACCTCAACCTCCACTGGGGGGTCAACTACCACAGGGTCAACAGCAGTAGCAGTAGGGGCTAGGTCAGTGACTGGGGCCTCGGACACTGGTTCAGCTTCAGCCTCTGCTGCCTCGGCACCTTCGGCTTCTGCTGCCTCGGCACCTTCAGCTTCTTCCGCACCCTCAGCCTCGTCTGAATTCAGTGGGGTTAGTGGGGCTGCGGGGGCTGCAGGTACAGCTGGGTAGCCATACGGTGGGTAGAATGCACCAACATGTTGGGGCTGGATACACAACAAGAAACAAAAAACACTTACTGAATGGGATAATTGCTCCTGAAGACCGTGTGTGGAGACAGATGAGTAACACTCTATTTGAGAGCGCTTCATATCAAGGTCATAAATGGAAGAAGTGCCCATCACTTTAATTTAAAAGCCAAAGTCTTTTACACAATAAATGTATGTGATCTTGCATATACTGGCATAAACTGTTCATGAACACTCAAGCATTGCTTTTTAAATGCATTACCCAGTGCTTATGGATGTGTTATGAAGTCCCTATTTAGAAAACCGATAAATGAAGCTTTACTGCAACTTTTTCAGTGATTCCCTGTCCTGGAGATCTGTTTTTTCTATATGACTCATCTACCCAAATGAGTTGGATCAGATGAGGTGGATATAGATGTAAGCTAAGCTCTGCATGAAGGTAGATCTCCAGGATTAGAGTTGATGACCATTGGTCTAGTTGAATAGCTCACCTGTGCTTCCTCATCAGAGTCATCTTCTCTAGGGGGCAATGCAGGGTAGTTGACCAAGAATCCCTGAAAGGAATCCATGCAGGGATCAGTATTGATTACAGTATTGATGAATGAGAGTGAAGAACAACTTCAGTGAAGTCGAACACAAGACGGTGCTAAAGGGGAACTCCGCATGACTAAATGGTTAAGATGTAAACAAAGTCCTCATGAGTGATTTAATGCAAAATGCTTCACTCCAAAGGAACTTAGTAAAGTGACAGGAATCACTTCTGAACAGTTAAGCTCCCTCACAGAAAGCTGTCACAGGAAAGGGTTATGAATACCCTTTGTGATACCATTGACAGGGTTTTTGGCCCAAAAGGCATTGGTAATAATCCTTTCATGGCAGGGAGTTCCATTAAGGACTTTTTAAGGCAAAATCGTCCCCAAAGAAAACTTTCAGATTTATCCCTATTTTATCATCATCAAAATTACGTATGAAAACTTAGAAGACTTGTATAGATTAACTGGTTGCTTTGGGTAGTAAATAAAACGGCTATATCTGCGTTGTAGATATACAACGAAGACAATGAACCATTTCACATCAAAGCACTCCGAATGACTTTATTTAATAATCAATGATTTAATTAAGCTGAAATGTTTGAAAAATCACTGGAAGTCCCCTTTAAAAAGTTCAAAGCCAATAGTCCTACAGTCTTATGCAAATGTTTAGGCACAGCTGACCACAGTACATGTGTTGTTAATTTGCTTTTAACTTAAAATAGGTTAAAACATCCTCTACATGGAACATATTTCTGCAACTTTGATAGCATATTGTAAAGAAATAAAACAAAGCGAAGCATGTGCAACATATGTGAAACACGCATGAGATGAGGCTTCCCATAGTGTGGCCCACAGGTCACAGTTTGACTTGGCCTGCCAGAAATGTACCCCAACTACACTGTTAGAAATAGAGGTGCTGTGGTGCTGCGGTTTTCAGGTCTAATTGTGAACCTTAAATACATTTTTCCAGGTGAATGTTTCAAAACAGAACAGTAAAATAAAAGTCTGGAGGCGAGACGGGGTGTGGAGTCAGTGCAGCTTAGAACATATAATTTCAATGGATTATGGTTCAGTTATGTTCCCTGACTAAATGTATTGAGACGTCCCCTTGAGGTGGGGTCCTGCCCCACTGACAATTTTGCACCTTTATTCCTGAGACCACAGAGCCTCTCAGCATTGGATGGCAAACATATTTTTAGAGTATATTGATCCTGTCAGAACAAAAGCTTGTATCTCCATAACGGTGACTTTATTAACCTTTAATGAAAGTTATTCATTTTGATTGGTCTGCTCATGATGTCTAAGTTATTATATTCTTGTTATTTCATTTTAAAAATTGCATGTTTGTAACAAATTATAGTGAAATATTACAATATGTCAAATGTAAGACTGCCTACATTCCTTATTTTGCATATTGCTTCTGAATAAACCTTTGAATAAAGTGCATCTTCAAACCTCAATCTGTGTCATTGTTGCCTTTGATTCATTATAATCGCTGTTTTTTGTTGTTTGGCTACAAATGACTTGTCTTGATATGTTTAAACTCGGTACGTCTTGCTGATTAGCTACAGGAACTCACCGGCTGTGGTGCTTGAGCAGGCTGAGCCTGTACCTGGAAGAAGAAAGAGATGTTTCACATTTCCAGGCCTTTTTCATCATTCATCTCACAATGCAAGCACCCCATATTAGAAATATGTTACCCCCATAAAATCCCAGGCTGCTTACATACTAAGGCTTACTATTCAGTAACTAAAGAGACTTCAAACCAAACTGCTTGAGCTGTTCTTATGTTATAGTAGTGTGTAATAAAACTCTAGGTCTGTCAGCAGGCCCTGGCCATTTAACAGTTTAAAAGTGTAGTGTTTTTGTGTTACGAATACATTTCTTTGGGCCTGTTTGAGCTCGCTGGCTCTCAGACATCAAACAGCCATGATGGCATCTTTCATCTCTTTGGATCCTTTTTTTAAGGATATTTTCGATGGTCTGCACATTTTCTTTTTCATGGTAGGCCCATTTTACAACAACGGCTACCTTGTGTAGATCAATGCTGGTCAGGTTACATTTGTCATTCACAGCCACAACATAAAACAATGTATTTCATTCATATATAATTCATTCATTGAGATGTAACTGTTTCATGTAATAACTTTCTATAAGGTAGTTTTAAGTGGCATTAAAGGCTTCAGATGGCTGGTTCCTATCACCGCCACTGTTACAATTCTGAATCTGTTTTTCTACAATGTAGCATTGCACATCGCTCCGGAAGGACTTTGTGTACATCTTAATAGTTTAACTATGAAGTGATTATTAACTATTAAGTGCAGCGATTTAGAAAAAAAATCTCCCATTATATGGTAAACATAAGTATGTGGGTGTAAACTACTCAAGAAGAAGTTTGAGCACCTGGAGTGGAGCAGGAGCTGCAACGCCCTGTGAATGAAAGGAAAGAAAAAACAGCAATGAGTTGGTTAGATTGCTTTGGGATTTGGTGGACTACAATCAATAATCAAGCCATTCTACCAGCACTGACCTGATGCTGCAGGTGGCCATACAGTCGGTAGAGTTCCATCAGCTGTAGGGCTGTGTGAGCGTGGGCCGCTATCTGCTGCTACACCAGCACAACCCAAGACATGAATCATTTTCAAAAAGCTAATCATTTTCAATTTTAAAGATAATATACAGAATATGTCTGAATTTGACAGCGCAGTGGCTTACAGACTCACCTCTTGGCTCCCACTTTCAGGCACCTATAAAACAGAAAGCAGTGTAATTACAATGTGTGGATAAGGCTGTCAAGATGTATAGCAAGGGCAAGACGTATATGCTTCTTGGAAGAAGGACCATTTTGTTAGCATGAAAAGTCCTTAGGTGCAGTTTCAACAGAGTTTTGTAAAGTTGGAGAATGACTCACTGGGGCGGCTACTGTGCAGCCCACAAAACACATCAAGAACACCAGAGCTTTCATCTTGTTCCTTGAAAAAGAGACAGAAATACATGGTCACCCTAGTTCTTGGAGGGTTTTTGTAACATTTTAATGTAGGGCAGTGATCAGAAGGCTACACAACCTCTAAATAAGCTCATCATGACTATTGACTTAAACATACATACATACATAAATGTTTGTAAAGACTAAGTAGGCATCTCCTGTCATAGACTTTGATGTGAAGTTGACAAAATACCTATACTTATATTGGACATATAAGCCCCCCCCCATAACTGTTTCAGCTACATCCACTGCTAACAAATGTACTAAATCAATGCAATCTCCATAAACAAACAGATCTCAGAGACTTTAAATATGGCACTGAACATGGGATGCCACCTACACCACAAGGCCTGAAGTTTCCACCCTGCTAGATCTGCCACGGTCAACCGTAAGTACTATTATTGTAAAATGGAAGCACCTAGGAGCAACAACAGCTCAGCCATGGAGCAGTAGACCACGCAATCTCAAAGAGCACGTAGTGCATAAAAATATCTGTTTATTCTTTGTTGCATCTCTCACTACTGCCTTTGGAAGCAATATCAGCACAAGAACCATCAGGAGCTTCTTAAAAAAGGTTTCCATAGCCGAGTATCTACAGGCAAGACTATAGGCTTATAAGCTCTCTATACACAATGTCAAGAGTCGACTGAGGGGTGTAAAACATGGCACTATTGGACTCTCAAGCAGAGGAAACATGTTCTTTGGACGGATGAAATACGCTTCATTAACTGTCAGTCTGATGGATGAATCTGGGTTTGGGGATTCCTGGAGAATGCTACCAACCGGAAAGTTTGGTAGAGTAGGAATAATGGGCTAGGGCTGTTTTCCAGAGTTGGGTCTGGCCACTAAGTTCCAGTTAAAGGTAATGTTAACGCTAGAGACTGTGTGATATAATCAGCATTAAGTTCATTCACCCCAGAAAGTGTCATGAAACAATCTATTGTCAGAAAACGATCAATTCCCACTGCCATAGATAATTATGTCAACTTGACATACGATAAATGACACTTAATGGAATTGGTCACAAATGTTTATGTAGGTCTATATCAGTTGCCATGAAGAGCATATGTATGTGTATAGCCTTAAGGACACTGCCGTAAAGTAAAATATTACCAGTTTTTTCAGTAGAGAACTGCAGTTCTAGAACTGCGCTTACTACTCCTCTATTTTTGTAAAGCATGAACAAAGACAGACTTCTCAATGGTCCATTTACTGATACTAGTCATCTCAACTTCAGAACTTTTAAAGTTTAGCTTAGTAGATCAGCAGAAACCAAATTATACAAACTTGTACTTACATTTTCTTGTAAAGTGAATGTGTAGAGTCTCTTGGAGAAGCAGAGTGATTACTCAGCAAAGATGCAATATATAGTCTAGAACCTCTGGAATGAGCCAATCGCATGACGTTGTTCTTCAAAAAGGAGTCAGGATTGATAATGGCTCATCATGTATAATTATACACTGTAAAATTCTGTGTGGTGTGCAGTTCTTAAAAAAGATGAGGGTAAAAAAGAAAGGCAATCACCAACCACTTGAGATGATTCTGTAGACTGTGGGTGGGGGGTATTGTCTGTGTCTCACAGTTCTGTTGGAAAAGCAGCCTGTTTGCTCGAAGGTGGTTTTGGGGGCTGCGTTTCCCATTTCAAGGGGAAAGTACATGTTTCAAGTGAAAAGCGTTTGATAAAACAAAGGCTTTAATAGAGGCGACAGTGCTCGGTTCTGGCTTGACAGAGCTTTGGCTTGCAGTTTTGTCTGGGGATAAGATTGATAAATCCTCTCTGATCGTCCAATTGTTGTTTTGCATCGACAGGCTGAAGGGTTTTGATTCTTGTCTTGTGCTCCCACATCCGCTCATGTTTGGGTTGAGGCCTGTTGGGGATCGATAAGTCTGAAGCTTCAGGGTAGTTTCAGTCATCACAGGAAGACAGAATAGCTTTATCTGCTGATCTTCTGTCCGATAAAACGTATTCACCGCAACGCAAGTTGCCAAGCCCTATCTCATATTTGAAATATAGTCATGACAGACCAATAAATTATATTTCATATTCAAAAGTGTGTCATTATTAATAGTCAAACAGTATCTGCTTATAGTAAACTTCATAAATCATAGAATTACTATGAATTGCTATTTGATCAGACTGTGAAGAATTCTAGACATTCTTGTTATTCTATCCTTATATGTAAATTAGTTCTCAATATTACAGCTTTCTGAGTTATTATGGAATCATCTAGAGGCCAGTTCATAAAAAAAATGTGTACAAATTGTTTGAAAGCTATAAAATGCAAGCACGAAATTAATTCATTTTGTTCTGTATTTATATATCTATTAATCTGCAGCAAAGTGTGTGCCATATTATTGAATTCCAACCTTTTAAATAGTGGTTTAAGTGGTTTACGTCTCTGCTTTCCTATATAGATAGAAATGACTAACTACACATAAGCTGCCCAGAAGCTTTTTTGTGGAGAGACGCCATCCAAGAACTACTTTTGGTTCCTGAAAGAGCCTTTCAATACAACCACTTTGGTGAATAAGAGTCTGAACCTTTTTAAAATGTAAATAATCTCCACATAATGTAAAGGTTCTATAACAATTAGAGGTTTTTCTTGGAACTCTATCATGAGCGAGGGCCCCACTACTGCCACAGTCATCCCTGGCTGAGAGTCCAAGAAAGCATTTTTGGCTTCCACTTCTCCCTAAGTACAGCTTCTTTTTTTTCAGTTGGAGCCCACTGCTAAATATAGAGTTTATCTAATTACACCACTTGGTCCAGAACCCAGAAGAGGCTGGGCCAACAAATTGTTGAAGCTGAGAGGATTTAAACATGTGAGTGTGGGACAATAGAAAACTTAATATTGACCAAACACAATCAAAACATATTTAAGCCCAAAAGATAAAACTCATGTATTTTAATTACATGTCAATTTTCCATTCAGGTTAAATGCAGAAATCCAATGTAAAAAATGGTATTATATGTATGTTTCTGCCCTGCGATGGACTGGCGACCTGTCCAGGGTGTATCCTGCCTTCCGCCCGAAGACTGCTGGGATAGGCTCCAGCACCCCCCCCGCAACCCTGACGGAGAAGCGGCTTAGAAAATGGATGGATGGATAGATGTATGTTTCTCCATCATATTCAATAAACCTGAATTAATGAAATAAGGTTTGAATTAGAAGTGCTTGTAGGATTTATGCAGTTCTTTTACATAACATATATGTATTTCTGAAGAGGTAATAGTGCCTCCGGTGTTCACAGCACAATTACTTAGACAGTATAAATGTGTCAAATGAAAAACAAGTGAAATTCATACACATTTATTGTGGTCCAAACTGTGTTAAACAATATTTGCTGAGTCTCGTTACAAGACACGTGTAAATTCTAAAGTCTAATGAGAAAGAAATAAACAGAACTTTATAGATTTCAGCCGTGATCAAATTCACTGCTTTAGAGTTTCTATTCACTCGCAACTGAACTACTAATTAAAGCAGATGTTTATGTGCACAGCATTCCCATTGAGATGCAGCTCTCATGCTGACCATCATTCAAGTTAGCAGCTAACGCTATGTCACTTAATGCCGTGCTAACATGTTGAGGTCACCTGCAGTTACAAAAACCATGAGCTGCTGATTTGAATATTAATGGAATACGACTTTATATACTGCTTCGCGTTAAATCACTGCTATCGTTTATTTAATCTACCTTTTGTGCCCGTTACCATGACAGCAGGCCTAGCAAGGATGCTAGCTAACTAGTTTGCTGAGTATAGATTATCTCTCAAAATAAGCAGAATGAAACATTAATATGTGATCAAAAACATTAAAAACACAGATTAGGTTAATGCGCATCACTGTTTCAGTGCAGAGGCACTGAATAACGAAGGATGGCAGAAGATTGTAAAAATACAATTTTTTCATGTCCAGCATGCATTGATGATGCATTTCCTGTCACTATTGCACTGCCTTATACAATTCAGTGAAATCAGTGTTGAATTACCCAAACTGAGTTGCTTCTAATGAATATAAATAAATAAAGCATATTTTTTATGTTTTTAAAACATGTTTTATGTAAAATATTAGCTTAATGTTTATGATGGCCCTAAAATCTTTTTTTTTTATTTGAGTGTAGGCCAAACAGTCAGTGCCTAAGCAGTACATTATGGAACATACCTGCCAAGCACCAGTCCAAAGGAGCCAAAACACTGCAGTCTTCATCACACTGCCTTATTAAACACACCTGACTCAGCTCATCAGCTCATTAGTACGACCTGCATGAACTGGAATCTCTGCAGCACTTTGGCACGTCAAAAGATCCCCAATTTTACATGCCTATCTAAGAAGTAAATTCAGTTTTTGCTGTTTTATCACTGGCGTCCTGTAAAATTTTTGTTTTAAATCGAAGGGTGGAGGACATGTAACTTTTGTTGGTGTTTCTCAGTGATTTTAGTTCAATCTGAACCCATGCAAAACTTTTTTTTACCACATCTGTAAAGATTTTGGCACCTTTTACGTTCTATAGAGCAAATCACAGGGAAAAAAAACACAGATTATATAATCTTGCCTGATTTTCCATGTGAGTATATGTTGCATTCTATGCTGTGGTGCTGTGAAAAAAGTTTTCACTGTGTTTTGTAAGGAGCATGGAGGCGTTTAAGAAGCACTGTGCTGCTAGCAGAGCAAAACCTCACAATGACAAGGAAAAAAAAACACGTATGCTATTGTTAATGTAAATAAATGTAACTGGAGATTTTTCCAAGCAATTGGCCCATTTAATTGGGTCCATTCATCATGAAATGTACATACAATGTAAAAATCAACAGATACTTTCAAAGTAGGTCAAAAGCTGAAAAAAGATACAAGGTTTTGCTCTAAAAGCAGTGATTTACTTGTATTCTGTGGCCCAAATCAAGCTGATATGTAGCCCCACAATTACGCCTAGAACTGTGCTTGAACGTTGCTTATAAATTCCCAACCTAATGACACATTGAAATTATGATTAAAGTAAATGTTTTTTTTTCCTCTTGTGAAAAGCCAAACATATTGCAAAGGCAGTGTATCAATCACACGGCCACTCCCATCTCCGTAATTTATGCCAAAATTTCTTATATCATGTTGATCATAAACATTAAATACGTTCTATGGTAAAATGACATCACCCCACCACAACATGTGAAGCTGAGCCTGTCCAAATAGCAGTAGTTCCACTTTTTAAAAAAAAAAAAAAAAAAAAGATTTTTAAGACTTTCCAGTTAGGAGATACAGCGACTTCATACAACAGTGACGGCGTGAGTTCAGATGTATTAACTATAGCCGACAGATTTTAGCTCTTTGCAATGTCAGTAAGTCTTTTTACAGCACTAGTGTGACTTTTTCTACTGCTGTATGTGCTTCAGCCTACAATTCACTGTGTACATAGAACCATCCATCCATCCATCCATAGAACCATTTAAAGTTAACTAATTTAATGTTGTCAGTGCTGCGGCTGACAGATGATATAATGAAGCTCATTGCATCATTGACACTAAACTCGTCATTAGCTCTAAAACCAATAGCTCACGATGCACTTTGTAATATATTGTAATTCAGTGTCATTAGGCTTGATGCTAATTAGGCCTGGTGATGATAATAGTCAGTTAAAACGTGGTGAGAAACAAAATCCAGTTTTACAGCTTCCTCTGTCTGAGAGCTCATTAAATGTTCTGTCTACTGGCCATACAATTCCAAGCGAATGCATAAAACAAAGGCTCTGTTATGCTTTGAGCACAGTGCAAACAAAACAGCTCAAATCCCATTTCTGTGAGAAGTCATAGGCAGGCATTTAATTCATAATTATATTACAGTAGCTGTAGCATATCAAAGATTTATCAATTTACATGTCAGGTTTTATTTATTTTGAGCAGCATGTCCCTATCTGAAGAGCCCTTCTACCTTGAAATATCAATATATTACTCTACATTACTTATGATTAAAGAGTAATCCACTCAATTTTCAAAATTTCTGCTCAATCTTTTACGTGTGAACAAAGTCTTTCTGAGTGGTTTAAGATCAAATGCTCAATGTTAGAGAAAGGTACTGATAACAATAGTGGTGATAAGAACCAAACATCTGAAGCATTTAATGTCTAAATACTATTTCATAGAAAGCTATGATTTTAGCCTAAAGTGCCTGTGTTTGAAAAGCATGCAGGGTGGAGAAGTACTTGCCGGTCATTTGAAAGAAAATACTCCCCAAAGATGGCTTATTATTTCAGATTTACCACTATTTTATCATAATTAACATTACATATCAAAACGCGGAAGACGTGTATAGGTTCACTTTAAATAGTAAATAAAATGGCTATATTTGCATTACAGACATTGTGATGCCTGGTTCCCATCACTGCATTTCCAAAATGTATTTCCAAAATGGTAACATTACAGGAGAAGGAAAAATATTCTTAACTTTGCATGGAAGTCAATGTTACAAGATTTTATTTCAAGTAATTATAAACTATTTAGACTATTGGCTACAGACTATCTGTAGTAATCATGCTGTGGATGCCTCATACAGTGGATACAGGGGTAGGCCTGTTTCAGCCTTGGCCTACCCAGTCTAACCACAGGCCTACCCAGTCAAATGGGGAAATTATATTTATAAAGCTGAATTGAGCTGAATAATGACATTTAATTTGTTTTCTGTGAGTGATGTTAATGCATCGTGGCCAGTGAAATCATTTTGTTCTCTGCCCAGCTCAACTTTGTTTTCTTCAAGCTCCCAGCTCAGCAACCATTCCTATCTGCAATTGTCTTCAGTTCAACTCTTCAGTTGGTTATCAGCACGCCAGAGTTTGGATTTAAAAGTTAAACAGTTAAAAGACATCTTAAAAGTGAGATTTGTAATAATACAATGTCTTTTTTTGATTGTTTCAATTCAAAAACACGTAAAACCCATGATCCTCATCAGTTTTTTGTGAATTTGGAGCTAACAATGCTCTTTTATTAAAAAAGCTGAAATAAGCCATGTGAAATATCAAAGCAAACATCCAACATTACTTCGATGCATCGAGTCATCACAGGCAGCACATAGATAACCCATAAACCTTATTCATGCTCTTTGTAACCTGTACAGGTGCTAGTGTGCAACTGTGGCACTAGTTAAGGTGAAACAGACAATCAATAAATGTCACATGAGAGCTTAGCATATCCATTTCAGTCAGACAGTGTGAATCTGGCACTGGCTGCCACAACAGGAAGAACAAAAAGACCAGTTCCAAACCGTTCTACCACAGTTGGGCTTGGCTAGCCCTGTAGGAAAACCTCTGGCCTGGCTCTAGTTGGACAGCTGTGTTCTTGCACCCATATTTAGAGCCAGTGCCACATACTAAAAACAGTAGCATCACCATACCAACAGAGCGAAGAAAGCATGTGAAAGAAATGTGACTTAGAATAACTTTGTTCAATTTAAACGAACCCTGGTATGATGGCTGTTCATGTGGTTCATTAGAACAAGCGAGACTGATGCCTTTCAATATCTGGTGCATACCAAATAAGTGGGCCAAGTGCCCAAGAGCAGTTAGGTTCAAAACAAATTCTGGTGCGCTTCATTTGAAGTATGATTGCAATACAGACCATCATCTCCGCTCTGCAGTACCTCTTTTGTGAGATGAGTTTCTGATGCAATGTTGATCTGTTCATACGTTTTTATAATCTGTTCATAACCTCTGGATTGCTAATTACAGAATGGGTAATTAGGGTTTTAAAACAAGGCTGAGGCATGTTTGAAGTCATTATAAAATACTCTGTATACACACTTAACCACAAGTTATATTGTTTATTAAGGCGCCAAGGTTTCTCTGTTTTGTAAAAGCCACTTGAGGCTGTTAGAGGAATTTCTTTGTTTTTCATCAAGCAGAGCCACAGTAATGCAGGTAGTCTTGTGGCTTAGTGCTCTAATATCACAAGACAGATAAAACAACACAGTGCTACACTTCCATAGGAGCACGGGAGGCATGGCTATTCAATGAGGCTCTCAGGAAGCTCCGCACTCTGCAGAGAAGAGACATTTATTGTAGATAAGTTGTTGACAGCTTAACGTGCAGCAGTGTTGGTTGTGCTGTTCTGCGTTGGGTTTTGGGTGTGTTGGGTTGGTGTCTACCATAGATTACAGTTACTAGAAGTGACCTACTAGCTATCCCAGCTGCTTGGTTAGCCATGAGTGGTGGTTCTCCCTTGCAGCCTATTCAGTAAAATATCATTCTGACAGTACAGTATAATAAAAGGCTTAAAGAGGTGTTTATTGCATTTTGGACCAAAAGCTTTCAAGTGTAAATGGTGTGTGTTTCTGATAAAGTCGTCAATGAGTGCAGCTAGGCACATGGAAAATGAAATTTTGGAGTGTTTCTGGCTCAGTTATGGCAGAGTCTGTGCATGTCAGGCACCTTTGGGTCAGTATATCTGGCCAGATTCATTTAAAGAGACAGAACCAACATGGCCTGCCAGCATTGGACCAGTTGTGGCACATTTAGCTGGTAGGAACTGGGCTTTTTTATAAGCTATTGTGGGGAAGTACCTTAATTCATGTACCTGACAAACTCCAGAAAAAATGTTAACTTGATGTACTTGATCTTGACTCAATCTTAACTCTCTTGGATGTGAGAAAGGTGGTCTTAACTTCAGGCCCAGTCTCAGCTAAGGCTCACTACAGTCTGGATCATGACATACAATCACAGTGATTGTAGTAATATTAAAGGAACCCAATGCCAGAGAAGTAGTGCAATATTTCACAGCCATAATCACTAAGTTTTAGGTATAAATCTCATCTGCTGCAAAGAAGCAAGATAAAGTATCCAAGATACAGCCTTGACTAGGCTTTTCTATCTCTGCAGCTAACTCTTGTTGGAAGACAGAAACACCAAGCTCCTGTGTGAATATGTGTCTTTACTTGCACTTGTACAGACTTCAAAGCAAGAGTAACATCAAGGGTACTTTCCTCTCTTTACTCGACATAAGGGGCACTCAGTGTTACCCCTGCCCCACCTCAGACCAGATCTGATTTAAACGGTTCTCCTTTTGGGTTCTGAAGCTTGAGCAGGATCAACATTACTGTTGTTTTGTACAAGAAGGACTAAATCTACTGTCATTAACAGTAAAACATTTGGCCATTTGTTGGTTTTTTTTCTCTCTCCTCCTCTGAGAAAATTACAGGCCTGATTACCTACTGCTTTTTACTGAACGCAGCGGTGGGCTGATCATTTCAGTCTATCTGGATACACATCTCTATGATTTTCAAGGCAGATGTTGTGCTGTGTTGAAAATAAGGTAGCACTGCTATTCACCATATTTAGGCTCCTAGCACACATATGCATATTAAACAGTTCCCAATTTGCAAAACGATGGCTGCTTTACAAGAGTCTGCCTGCAATTTACAGAGAGCCAGCATCTCTGCTCTAGTCCAGTGTTTGCTCATTGAATGTATGCCATATGGAGCTTGATATTATGAGAATGTGTGATGCAAACATCTGGGTTTGTAGAAAAATACAACCCACTAGAAAGTCGCTCATTGGTTATTTTATTGCTGTCCAAATGTAAGAGTTTTTATTTTAATGACATATATTGGGCTGTAGTTACAGAGCAGACTCACTCTGCTAATGGCGCTCATGGCAAAATATTGCCATACTTTCTGTTTTTTCATCATGTCAGCATAAATTGCAAATAAAATGGAGAAAATATTACGGTAGCCATTCAGGCTATGAGATTAACACAACTAGCTAGCAATGTTGAATGAAGCAGATTAACTTTGTATGTGGCTTATCAGTCACATGTTTATCCTGAGAGATATGTAATATATGTAATAAGAATTTTTCACAATACATGATTGGACTTAAAAACATGAACTTAAAAATACCGCCAAAAACTATGAATTCAATGATTTGCTTCAATATTTCATTGCAAGTCCAATAAAACAGGATCAATTGTGCTCTGTATTATCAAACATGCAGTTGGGAAGTGTTTTCAAATACTAACAATATCCACAAAATGCTCAAAAACACACACTGTGGCATTGTTAAGCATAATAATGATTAAAATTGTAGTACATATTGTTACGTAAGAACAGAATCTGCGTAAGAACAGAAAGGGACAAGCAATCCAGTGCTTTAAGAACAAGGCATGAATCTGATGTAGTCTTTTCTTAGGTCCTTTCTCAAGAACAAATTTAAGAAGAAACTTAGGAAGATACTGACAAATTAGGCCCCACTTTTTTTCTTGTTCTTTGCTGGGTGCTAAAATTGGGAGCTCTAGTCTTCCCCAGGTACAATGAACTGTGAACTTATTGCCATTTCATTGAAAAGCATTAAAGAAATGTTGGCACTTGAATACATTTTTTAAAGTTAATTTCAACAGAGTTCACTTGTGGTGATCAGGGAGGTGAAGTTTGCTAGGGGCACTAATGAGGAGCTGTTGAGATATGGATGAGAAGCTGCCGAGACACTCCTGGGAAACGTGTCTTTACAGGTCTGTTTAGCAAAGGCAGATGATGAAAAATGTAATGACCAGATTCAATGCATATACCATTTGAAAGTATAAAAGGCAGAAGCACCAAGGAATTTTTATCTGTGCACTTCTATTCTTTATTTCACTGGAACTTCGACAGCGTACCTAGTGCTTTACCATCCCGACGTAGATATCGCAAAGCTTGTGTATTTAGAGGCTGGCTATGAAATTTACTCTGCATGCCTTCAAATATAACTCACTACAGTAGTTGAGAGAGGCATATTGCTGCTGTCAGAACTAAACCTTGCGTCTCCAGAATTGTAACTTTACAGGAGAAGGAAAAAACATACTTTATTTTTAATGTCAGTTAATGGAACCAGACTTTTTTCCAAGTAATTTTGGGCCATTTCTGTTGATCCTTTCATCATGAAATTTGCACACATTGTCAAGAGCATCAGGCATTTTCAGATTATGACAAAAACCAAAAATGGACAAAAATGGAGATATGAGGTTGTTTTGTAGCTTGGTGTGCAAACACTCGCTGCTTCTTGACTGTATTATGTTACAGTACTGAGCAAAAGTGAGAGACCTCCCTTCGTTTATTTTAATGCCAGGCCACTAAGTACAAGCTATTCATTTGTCAGGAGATAATTCTGAGAAGATTAGATTATAATAATCAGATTACATGATAAGAATCCACAATAATCCATAAAAGCTCCAAAAATTCTTCAAATATAAGAGATCAGGTTGGTTTGAGATGGCTTGGGTTGTGAATATCCTTCTCTGTAAAAATAGCCCTGCGGATATCTTTAAAAAAAGCAAGTCTTACAGAAAGAATCTTTTTTTTTTTAAATGAAACTTCTTCCATAGATGACTTTTGTACAGTAGTAGACTCATAGATAGTAAGAAACTACAATTAGCTACTTTCTCTTCCATAATCAGTAGCTGCTCAGCTTTGCTTTGATCCAAACCCATCCATTTGCCAGAAATGTCCTGCTGTGGTCTAACAGCTGCAATCTGAACAATAAAATCTCTCATTTTCATTGCACTCCTCAGTAATTATAAGGAACAGACAGAACCAAGAAAGTAAGCATCTAGTAACATTTATTTTAGTCACACATTATTCACATAGAACTGTCGAGCAATGCCATTCATATTCAATATTCATATTCAACAATGACACTTAATTTACTTTACATACGTCTCTTTTTGAGCAGAATATGAGAGTGTGGCCAATTTGAGTTCAATCCAGGCCCTTACAAACACAGGCTCCTCTACAGAACTAATAATTTGAACAGCCTCTTTCACTCAAGGCAGCTCACTAAGTCTAACTGTCATTAGTTATTAAGGAAAACAGCTCCATGTGCTGTTTGGGTGAGAGGAACTTGACATCAGGGACTTTGGGACCTTCAGGGTGAGGAGAGGAACATGTCTGCTGATAAAAAAAAAACATTTATTATTAGTTATTGTTAAGTTTCGTAAAGTATTGGAGCTTCACAGTTACTCTGTGCAATCCAATCATTCAGTGTTCCTCAGAAAACAGAAGCTCACCGTCAGTCTTTATGGTTGGGTGGAGGTCTGAGTGGAGAGAAGAAGAGTTAGAGATGCTGTATTTGGATGACATGCATGTCAGAATGCAATATAAAAGGGCTAACTTGTGTCACACAAATATGTTTACCAGCAAAAAGTTTGACAACTGCAGAGAAAATGTTATGAATTAATGAAACAAAATGAATGTGGAGACTTGCCGTCATTGACAACAGTATAATTTATAATACATTTTATTAAGCTGTTTTGCTTTTGACTGTAAAACAAAAGGATATGAAAATCCCTAATGATCAATCTACAGTCTACAATGTACATAACCTAGTCTTACTATTGTAAATAGAAGGAAATTTGCAGGCAAAATATCGAAACCTTTGTACAGTATTAAAAACAACCATATGAAATATGCTTTCTATATCCAAGAGTCAAAGTAGCAGCCCACATCTTTCAAAGAGACATGCACACACCTGGCCTGTCTGAGCTGGCTGGTCCTTCAGAACGTCGGTCTCAATGGGCTGTGGAGCAGCATAGCACGGAGGAGTTTGTGTTTGAGAGAGAGAGAGAGAGAGAGAGAGAGAGAGAGAGAGAGAGAGAGAGAGAGAGAGAGATCTATTGAATCCATTTCTTTTGTTGCAAAACATATTATCTTTTTTAAATATTTAAATATGGGGTTCTCACACTAGGGGGCTGCTGCTGGCCAGTCTGCTGTGGGTTGTCAAAGGTGACGAGCTGTGAAGCGAATTTCAAAATATCAGAAATTCAACAGACAGATTAAAGGCTTAAAAACGGTCAGAGGCAAGATAAGATCAGGTGACTTACACCGGGGATTGGAGGCAGCACGGGGATGTTTCCCATTCCCTGGAAACAGAAAATCACATAGTGAAGTTATTCTTGCAGAACTTTGCTCTCTCTCTCTCTCTCTCTCTCTCTCTCTCTCTCTATACATATATATATATATATATATATATATATATATATATATATATATATATATATATATACATAAATACATGCTGAAGGAACAAAACCTTGTATCTCCATCTTTCAGTTTTTGACAAAATTTGAAAATACCTGTTTCTCTTTACATTGTATGTAAATTTCATGACAAATTGACCATAAGAAATGATGCAAAATTACTTGGAAAGAACTCTGGTTCCATTGACTTACATTAGAAGTACAGTAGGTTTTTTTCTTCTCCTGTAAAGTTACCTTTCTGCATATATATATATATATATATATATATATATATATATATATATATGGATGGATGTGTGTGTGAATATATTGTATATATTGAATATAGTGTGTGTGTGTGTGTCTGACTAACTGAGTCAAATAAAGCCAACTCATAAAACATAAGAGCAGAGAGAAATGTTACCTGTTGTGTGAAGTCGTAGGGGTAGTACTTGAAAAAATGAAAAAAATAAAAGAGTTAGATAGGCACTTACTGTATGCCAGTTTTAGAAAGTCGTGACAAGCTCTCATCCCTCTAATTAACTATAATAAGACCCTAGCCTGAGACATATTGAAGTTGCTCTGGCAGTAATTCACGGTATGTAATTAAAATATCCTCTGTCTCTGACTTATGGTGCAGGAAAACAGCGATGTTCAAAGCAGTAATACCATCCATGTGAGTTCCTTCTCACGTTCACAAGCTGCTAGCCGGTAAAGGGCTCATATCATGGAAATCTGAATTGTCCTCCTTTTTTAACCAAAAGGGGTTTCTAAATGTGTCATTCATCACCTCAGTCCATTCAGTAGAATTGGCTGTTTTTGTGATGTCACAGAAGCCAGGACAGTTATATATGTCTGCTTATTCACCCTACAGTTGTTTAGCTCCACCTCTTCACTCAGAGGTGTCTCAGCCCTGACTGCTTTTTCATAGTGGCCAATCAGAACAAAGCTCCTTTACATATATCAGTCTTAAAGGTACAGTAACCAAAACAGCCTGTTTTATTCTAAGGTATAAATAGAGGTCATGTAAATATGAGTTATGGTATAATGTCATAAGGGGACCTCATAGAAGCTAAAATAAAATAAAATAAAATAAAAGAATGTAGGATATGAGCCCTTAAATTCCAACACTGCACAAATATACATTTTAGTTTAAAATCTAAAATAGTTCTAACCTCAATTAACCACATTCATTCTTAGCATTGTCACCATAGCAGACCATACAGAAAACCTGGATATAAGTAATTACTTACAACTTCCACGCTCTGGGCACCTGGAGCCTTGGGGAGAGAGTATTTGATGTAGGCCTGGGATGGAAAAGACTACAAATGGGAAAAAAAATTACCCGTCAATCACTGATGGTCCATACATGAACTCATCGACAGATGAAACCAAGTAAGATGAGGTAAAATGAAGAATTTTTTTTTAAATCATTTTTTTCACTGTTGAAACATTTTGTACCACAGAAATGGTGACTTCATAGAAGAAAGAAAATGTTCTTAACTATGATGTATATAACAAAATAATAGGATTTTCACTTTTGAACTAATTCCATTGATTTCTTTTATCATGAAATAGAAAGAGCAGCTACCACTTTCAAATGATGTTTGAAAAACAAGGGAATGGGGCTGAAAAGAGATTTGCTCTCACTGCTGCCCTCAAGATGGCAGACTTGAGTTCAATTCCCTGCCTGGGCCAGCACACCACAGTGTACCCCTAAGAGCCCTTGGGCTAGACTCCTAACACTAGATTCATCTGTAATGTGACTCTAGATAAGAGCATCTCTCAAAAGCATAAACGTAAATGCAACATATAGACAGCAAACTCACTGCTCCGGCGCCGGCCCCCCCTGCGGTGCGTGGGAACTGTGGAGGAAACACCTGAAAACACAAACAGAAATCATGCAGGGAAGTAAGTATGAAGGGAGAAAACAGTGCCAAACAAAATGTCACTGACACAATGTTTAATGATAAAAAATAGGACGTACAATCTCCATACTGATGGGGGCGTAGGCAGGCTGAAAGTTGGTGGCACAGGAGGAAAGAAGTGTTAGTGGACTTCAAATCAAACTGGATAGATTTGTGTAAAGATGCCCTTTTTTCCACATATTTTTTACATAATTTCCGCACCCAAAAAAGCAAACTAACAACTTCCAAACTAAAAAGTTATATAAGTGCTACTATATACTACTATATAAGTAGTATATGTGTCCAAACAACAAAATATTTCCTGAATGCACTCTACTGTTTGCACTGCATGCACTGTATGTATGACTTACCTGTGCAGAGGGGCCTGCTGGTTTTCCATAATGCGGCAAATAGTTGAAGAATGGTGACATCTGCTGATACATTATTTAGATCAGAAAGAGCAGAAAGAACCTTACACCAACGGTTGGCCAGTTTTCTCTGGCCTGTTAAAGGGTTACTCTAACCCCACCCCCTTTTTGTACTATAGAAGTTCAATTTTTTCCTTTTAACTTACATTTGAAGTATTTTAGCAAGAATATTTAAGGTAATGTTATAAAATACATTTTTTAAATCTCAGTTGGAAGCCCATTTATCTTGTTTACTAGTATATTGTTTTACTTTTGGCCCTCTGTTCACCACAGGCATCACACTTGGCCACCCCCCCCCAAGACAGAAAGTTTGTGCACCTATGCCCTACATATTAGTTTCCATAGTTGATAGATTCAATTTAAAATTAATAATCCAATAGTAAGCCTTGAATTTAAGGGGTTAAACTCTGTCTTACTTAATATCTCACCAGTGATGCAGTCAAAAATTTGAGAGAATAAAATGGAATCAATTAAAGAAGCTCCTGCTTTACTGTTGAATGCATTGTTATTGTTTTATAGTGAGCAAAGTATTTCTATGCCGTTTCTAAAGAGAAATCTATGCATTTTCTGACAACAGCGCTAAGAAATCACATTAGTAAAGGATATGAATAGCATAAAAAGTGGTAATAGAAGCTTTTTGGCCTCCATGTTAAATGGTTAAAGCTATCAATAGTCACAAAAGCCGTTTTACACAACTTGCTTAACTATCTAAAAGCTTGAAGTAGATGGATTATCTTTATATACCGGTGCAGCAGACACCATTGTGACGAAAGAAAGGCAGAGAATGGAGCCCAACATGGTTGTAGAAGTCAACTGCCGACTGCAGAGAAGAGAACTGATCCTGCAAAAATGAACGGGACTCAGTCAACCGGTCAAGATACATCATATCATGCATGTGTTATTGCAGAAGTTAATGCAGAAGTTTGTCGGCAGTCTTCACTGTGTTGCTCACCTTAGATTCAGCTGGAGGCGAAGGCTGTTGCTGTGTGGATGAGCAGCGGTGGGTGAAAGGCAGTGAGAGTGGCCGTGTTTTTATTGCGTCTCAGCCTGAGCCGTTAGCCAATGTCCTCCTACGTTCAGACTTGGTGATGACCTCACGCACAGGTGAGCATGGTAATTTAGCAAATGACCTGTAGCCAGACACAGTGTGTGTAATATCAGGGCAGTTATGATTATGATGATAATACGGCAGGGAACTGCAGACATGGCTGTATCCTGTCAAAGTCAGGAGCACATTCAGACCACATTCTGCAACATCTCTACAGCTTGACTGGTATTTCTTTTAAAATTCGTGAATTTATATTATAGCAAAAAGGGGAGATTATATTAGAGAAAGACAGACAGACAGACAGATAGACAGGAAGGTAGAAACTAACATAGGTTGAAGTATAATAATCAAAAAAGTTAGACTTCTGTTCAATGTGATGTAATTGTGTCATTTTTTGACACAAGTACAGGCAAAATATGTTGTTTTTAGTTCATTAGATGATTGAACAATATAAAAGTGCAGTATCCCCCCCAAAAAAGATGTGGTTTATAGTGCAGATCATATGCTTTATCAGCAAGCTAATATATTAGCCCCAAACTAACATGCTGGTCACAATAGAATGCTATGAAACAATACAATATGGTACAGCTGTATGATATGATGCCATATAATTTGATTCAATAGGATACGCTACTATACAATTCGATATGCTGCGATTCAATAAGATTCTCAGCATTACATTTGTGTAGTATTGTTGCATCCCTGATAGACTGTCAGGTAGACTGTAAAAAGTCAAACAGGGTGCAAGTTGACTTTAGATGTATGTAAATTGCTTGTGTTTGTCTGACGTATCATTTTTACTTTGCTTTGTTCAAAGTATTAATTTGACTTTAATAAAAGTACTTAAATTTACTGTTAATACAGTTTTTTTTGACTGTACCGACTAAACATTTTTATAGTATAGACAGATAGATAGATAGACAGTCAGGCAGACAGCTGCAGTGACACGAAGCCTGGAAACAAACAGGAATGGGTGGCCAGGCCTCTAGTGCCACTGCCCAGCGGCCTCTGATGACCAGGCGCTTCTGACTTGCAGTGGCCTTGTGGAGCCCTTAAATATGTAAAAATGTGTAAATATATTAAATGAGAAATGGTTAGCTTTTTTATTGTTATTCTTATTGTTATTATTGCTATTATGATTAGTATAAATATGTAGGCAGGGGATATTGTTGTTGCCATTCAAATGGAATGTTTCCCTTCTATATGTGTAAAGCTGCTTCTGCTGTTGCATAACCACTCCGTTTAAAAATCTTTTCAAATCACAAGGACCCCTGATTTTTGTGTATCTCCGCACTGAAATCAATAGCACAATGTCAGCCCCAAAATATACACCACTCACTGATTTGACAGTTTATTTTTAATCATCCTCAAATCAATAATGCGGCAAAACACATCATTAACGTAGCTTAAACAACCTGAAATGGCTCTCATGCATCAAGCCAAAGCACTGTACACCAATCTGGGTGCACCTTAATGCCTCAGTTCTTTTACATTATGAATCCGTGGGTCAGCTCTTCAGTCCATCTGAAAAAGAAGAAAACAAGAAAAAACATAATATTTAAAACCAGGATTAACGTGGATAAAGTCTATGAGACCTCAGTTGCCGTTAAGAAACACATTTATTTCTAGCATTTAGTGTTAATATGACATTTAGCAAGTGTATCATAGACCCAGAATCACATTTATTGACCACAGTAGAGTGGAATATATAGGAAAAATATGCACATTTTCTGTTATAGTACAATAAATATCAGGTAATATAATAGCTAATGCACTGCCAAATAAGATTCTGAATACTGAAACCACCAAATGTACATGTGATTTAATGAATTTCACAGATTTATACTTTACAGTTCCTGTTATGAATTTATTTTTCAGGAAAAGACCTCCATTTGAAACAGACCTTCAGTGTTAACTTTGCATATCTTTCCCCCAATATACAGTATGGACACCTCTGGTCAGTTTACATGTTGTGTTGATTTTCTAAGTAAAAATAAGTTATCCCATCCTTATCCCATGATGTTTTCTGCTATTTATTTCTGTTAGAACATATGAAATGTGAGATAATATTGTTTGTCCTGCTAAAAAAAGAGTCTGTAGCTGAAATGTCCAAATGTGCACGATTTAATAAATGTTATACATGTATAAAGTGTTTTATAAGTGGTTTGTAAGCTTAAATCCAGCATATTTTTGCAATTCTTAGCACACATTTTCTATGTATTTGAACATACTGGAAAACATAAGACACACAACGTGCCATAACTTTTGCACAAGCCACATTTTCTGGTTGTTTTTTCCCTTATTTGTTAAGTTCAGCAAATAAATAGTAAAATCTATGAATGTATGTTCCCTATAGAGGTGCCCAAACTTGTGCATACATCTGTATTTGTAGTACAGTAATTTACCAGAAAATATTTCATTTCTTAAACATGTTAAATCCTAGATATATTTAATATTACCTGACATTACATTATCTGATAAAAGTCTGTATTCAGAACTGACCAAATATACATGCACATGTATATCGATGTACAACAATAACCTATACATTTGAAATGTATATAGTGTCAGTTTGACATTTATTCCGATTTTGTTTATTTGGTCCGCTTTGGTCTATGTATAGAAGCAAACGGTGTCAGAACGTATTAAATGTCAGACAATGTGGAATGAAGTGCTAGATAATAAGGGTCTGTCCAAAATGTTCTTGTAATTACGTTTCTAAGTAGTCATAATGCACTACTACGCCCACTTTCGTTATGGCTTCATTAAATATTGGTTAGATAAGTGAAGCTTACGGTCATAGCGGTTTAGGTGATTCACCTGTTTTAGTCATCATGGTCATCATCATCATCATCGCTCCTGGGAGGAGAAGGCTGAAAGAACACATACAAACATTAAATGACCATGTATAATCAGGGCTGGGCAAAATACTTTGAAAAAGGAGTGATGGCTGAATACTTTGTTCTAAGTGTATTCAGTAACATGTTCCATGACAACGCATAAAAAGTTACGTATTCAGAATACATTTAAAAAACAATACATTCTAATACTTCCAATACATCTTGGTAAGGCAGAAGGGAAAACTCTTTGTAAAAGTCATTTCATACTGTTCCTAGTTGTTATTGGTTGGCAGTTTTCTACATGTTAGAATTCTGTTAATATATTCCATTAAAAAATCCTTATTACTAAAAATAATATTATAACTGTTTCTTTTCTCTCTCATCACCTGCTTTAGTCCACTGCTGCAACTGCAATCTCCAGAGCAGTAGTACAGTAGAACATTGATGCTGAACTACTGAGATTACTACGCTTATTCCTTTAAAATCATTACATTGATTTATCAGTCAACTCAAGCTTTAGCAGAGCTCAGTAACACTGAGATTAATAACTGATCATCACATTGATTTATCAGTCTACTCAGGCTTTAGTAGAGCTCAGTAACACTGAGATTAATAACTGATGATCACATTGATTTATCAGTCTACTCAGGCTTTAGCAGAGCTCAGTAACACTGAGATTAATAACTGATCACATTGAATTATCAGTCTACTCAGGCTTTAGCAGAGCTCAGTAACACTGAGATTAATAACTGATTATCACATTGATTTATCAGTCTAATCAGGCTTTAGCAGAGCTCAGTAACACTGAGATTAATAACTGATCATCACATTGATTTATCAGTCTACTCAGGCTTTAGTAGAGCTCAGTAACACTGAGATTAATAACTGATGATCACATCGATTTATCAGTCTACTCAGGCCTTAGCAGAGCTCACTAATGCTGAGATTAATAACTGATCATCACACTGATTTATCAGTCTACTCTGGCTTTAGCAGAGCTCAGTAACACTGAGATTAATAACAGATTATCACATTGATTTATCAGTCTACTCTGGCTTTAGCAGAGCTCAGTAACACTGAGATTAATAACAGATTATCACATTGATTTATCAGTCTACTCAGGCTTTAGCAGAGCTCAGTAACACTGAGATTAATAACAGATTATCACATTGATTTATCAGTGTACTCAGGCTTTAGCAGAGCTCAGTAACACTGAGATTAATAACTGATTATCACATTGATTTATCAGTCTAATCAGGCTTTAGCAGAGCTCAGTAACACTGAGATTAATAACTGATCATCACATTGATTTATCAGTCTACTCAGGCTTTAGTAGAGCTCAGTAACACTGAGATTAATAACTGATCATCACACTGATTTATCAGTCTACTCAGGCTTTAGCAGGAACCTCTGTGTTTGTAAAGATGCTGTTAATTGAGGGTCTCTCTAGAGTTCATCTAATAAACATGTTTGCCTCATGCCATAATTAATAACTGAACATACATAGTTGGTGTTTCTTTTAAATATCATTAGTTTTTTTTATTTAGTGGGTAAATATTCTAAAAGCATTCTATATAAAAAGTAACTGTATTCTGTAGATGTTTACCTGGACAACAGGAGCTGCAGGAACAGCTGGTGCTACAGGAACAGCTGGAGCAACAGGAACGGCTGGGGCAGCGGGGGCAAAGTCAAATGGGTAGAGCTAAAAAAAACAACAGAAGAAAACGTTTGAATACAGGTGCATAAGTGCATTATGCAAATCAGCAAGTCCATACAATCCCTCAGAAAATGTAATATATTTTTATTTGTAGCCAGTATATCCAAAGTATGATTCAAATATATTGTAATAACATACTTTAGTAATATACTCCAGCAACAGAGCACAAGAGGGAGTGCACATACCCTGCATGTAGAGTACAGCTACAGTTATTGTTACATACACTAAGGATAAGTTAACACTTCCTTTATGTGTGTGTGTGTGTGTGTGTGTGTGTGTTTGTGTGTATATATATATATATATATATATATATATATATATATATATATATCTCTTCTTCTATTTCTTTCGGCTGCTCCCTTTAGGGGTCGCCACAGCGGATCATCTGCCTCCATCTTGCCCTATCCACTGCCTCCTCTACTTTTACACCAACCATCTCCATGTCCACCTTCACTACATCCATAAACCTTCTCTGAGGTCTACCTCTTCTCCTTCTACCTGGCAGCTCCATCTCCAACATTCTTTGCCCAATATATCCACTATTCCTCCTCAACACATGTCCAAACCATCTCAACCTGGCCTCTCTGGCTTTATCTCCAAACTGCTCCACCTTCACTGTCCCTCTGATTTGCTCATTTCTAATCTTGTCCAGCCTTGTGACTCTCAACGAAAATCTCAGCATCTTCATCTCCGCCACCTCCTATATATATAAGTGCCATAACTTAATCAGAATTTAAGTAACTTATTTTTACTTAGAAAATCAATAAAACTGTAGCATTAGCAGCATCACACAGGATTCAACTTTATCTCTAGGCCACTGTTCTCATTTAAGCAAATGTATAACACTTGTGGCCTTTCAACAAAAAGTTAATATCCTTTATTTAATCTTAATAAAACTTGTGCTCAGACGACTCTCAGGTGGATTTGCACATTGTTATCAAAGAATTGTAATGCTGAATAGTGGAATTCGTAATGAAAAACATTGTATTAAATCAGAAAGGAATACAAAATAAAAGACTTGAGGACCCCACTGTATTTATCAAAAGTTTGCACACTCACAACTTCAATGCTCTCACGGCCTGCAGGCTGGGGAATCTCGTGTTTGATGAAGCCACGAGCAGGGAGGGCCTGGACACACATACACAGGGCAAGAACTCATTCTTTTCTGTCAAGTTGTCAAACTCAAGGCGCATACTATAAATGAAGTTATCAGTCAAAAACTCACAGGAGCTCCAGCACGATTCTGAGCTGCCAGAAGCTGTAAAACAGAAATCAGATCTGCGGCTTACATAATCAATACCTACAGGAATACGCTGCAGTCTAACAACAGCCTTTAGAACTCTTGAAGCTGCAATTAAATTAGATGGCTGGCATTATGAAGGCTGCAACGTGCAACAGGTCTACTTACTATCTCCAGCTCGACAGGAGCGGCGACGGGGGCAGCCGGGGCAGCAGCGGCACCCTTAAATGCAAGATTTGAAGCTTTTTAAAGCTGCTTTGACAGTACATTTAGCTTAATATGATGTTTTACAGTGCAACACTGGACAGTTAAACTCTAATATAAATTGTATATAGCATGGTCTGGACAGAAGATTCTCACTTAAACTTTGTATCTGTGTTTCCTCACCTCAAAACTTCATGACTTACTACTTCATTAGTTTTCATACTTTTTTACTAAATATTTTACAGCCCTGTTTGAACAATAAAAGACTGTAGCTAATGAACATTTACTAGCCTTTTTTGTATTATTATCAAATGTATTATTGATTTGAAGGGAAATACTTTTCAGCTCACTGAAATGACTAGTTTACAATACCGAATAATAGGTTATAAAACTCTTTGAAGGACTGTTATAGCAAAAAATGCTAACACTGCCAATGATCACTGAAAGTTAGTAGAGGTGGCTATTCCAGGTCCAAAAAGTAAAAACCCTCCCCAGGATTTTGTTCCAACTGCTTGACTTCTCTAATTTGCTCAAACCAGCAGCAAAGGTGTTAAGGCAGTTGGAACAAAATCCTGGGGAGGGTTTTTACTTTTTGGACCTGGATTGTAACAAGAACTTGTTTCCATATAGCCAGTTTTCCCTAATAACAGGTGAAGTTAATACTGATTAATCTGAAGGGAAAAACCTGTGTAAGAACTCTAGATTAATTTTGTTGCTAAATAATAAGTCATATAGCTGTTAAAAATGTTAAAATTGCTAATAATCAGTGAAAGGTACCGGGGTACCAGCTAACATTATCTTGTTTCCGTAAAGCTACTGAAATCATTTCATTAGCTTAATGGAAACAAGTTCATCAGGTCATAAGAACTTGTTTGTATAAACCTAATGAGCTTTCACCAGTTTACTAGTGAGTGAACGGTTTGGCTATCGGTGGCTAACGCTAGCTTGGGTACCAGTTGACTTGAAATCATGCTAACTTTCAAAATTAGCATTCATGCGGGGCAAAAATATGCCAGGTTTACTGACCTGCGGAGCCACGTGGACAGGCTTGTACTCTAACTCGTAGTATATTGCTTGCTGTGAGAGAAATGTAGTCAGATATAGCCATGTAGTTCAACAACTGTGAGCCAATTATACTCGTTTTATGCAAAGTAATAACCCTGTGAGAAAAAAAGCAGTACATGTTGTGTTTTACATGATGGTTCACTGGCCGAGCAGCTGAACCAGCACCAGAAAAGCTGTTATTTTTTCCATGATAAGTTAAAATCACTTACCGGAGCACCGAGGGCCACTCCAACAATGCATGCCAAGAAGATGAGGGGTTGCATGTTGAATCTGAAGTGTCTGCACAAAGGAAAAGAAGCAATATCTCTATCCATAATGTAACAGTATAAAAATGATCCAATTACTCAAATATTCAGCTAAATAATACAAAATAATGCAGTCATTTTGAGCTAAAAGCTGATCCTACCTGTGGCGTTGATGAAGCAGTGTTCTGACTATGGAAGATCATGCGCTTTATATTGCCTTGGAACACAAGGAACCGCCATGGTCTGACAGGCTTTGGTGAGGGTCCAAGTTTCTTTTTAGAAAGCTGAAAAAAAAAAGCATGCTTTGGCTGCTGTTGCATATGTTTGCATGATCTTTATAGACCAATTTGGCAGGGAATATGATCCCAGCCTGTTTGACACAATACATAAAGAAACTGCTGATACAGGGATCAATTAAATATGATCAGAGTAATAAATCTAGGGAAAGGTTGGGTTCATAATGGCTCTCGACCAGATGTGACTGCATGTGCCTGGTGCACCAACTCTCATTTGAACCAGAGGAAACGTTTCTAGACGCAGAAGCCACAGTGGTTTCCTGCGATACTAGTGCCTCAGTTATGGAGACTGAGGTTGGTGGCAATTTAGGCAATTGAGGGTGTTTTGGAGAAAAGATGCCAGGCATTTTTTCTGGAGCAATTCTAACACGTACACTCATGCACACCCACTGAGAGAGAAAATTGATCTCTTTAAAGACGACAATTTACACCTCATTCTTGCTTTTTAGAAGAGGAGAAGAGATTGAAACATTGGGAGCAAAGGAGAACAACAGCTTGCAACGTCAATATACTATCAATAACTTGAAAAAGGAAGTTGCTTTCATGGTTTTCTTTTCAAAAAATGGATTTAACTCCACAAGTTGGTTTACAAGTTCCTAAAAAAGATTTGATCTCTCATGCTAAGGAATCTGTAAGATAAGATTCTGAATGATGCAGACAGAGAGGCTTGTGGGTGTTGTTTCCTGCCACTAAGAGTACTAACTATAATTATGTTTAGTTTGGCTTGTTGATCTCTGCAAAAGCTAGAAAATACAGGCACAGTTTACAGACAAAGACAGGAAATGTGGGGAAGGAGATAACAGCCCAAAACAGAAGATTAGAATGACTCAAAATACCATTATCCTCAGTAAAAGGTGAGGCAACTGATATAACCACTGAGGGAAAACCAAATTATACACGCATACATTTAAAATTAATCTACAAACTGATATACAGGCACATGGACACTATAAAATGTTTATATGCATTGCGGTAGAACATCTAGACTTTAGCAGCCGCTCTTATGAGTAGGCATTAGATTTGCTAGTTGTAGGTTCTATTGGAATTTCCAGCTGATAGCTGGATGTGAGGGAAAGACCAATATAGGCCGAGTTGGGTAGCGGTTTATACAGAAGTAGGCAAATATCCAAATGTGGGCATGGTGTCTTCTCTTGACTGGCCAGCATTAAGCACTGCTATATTAGGCAATTGTATGTTAGGTATAATTGCAGGCATCAGTCCATTGAACACTAGGAGTAGCATATCAGCAGCTAAGGGGATGGTGGGGAGTCCTGGGTTGAGGGGCCGTCTTAGCACCTGCTGCAGGAATACTGACGCCCAGCTGAGGCAACATCCCCAGATGACCCATTCGCCCTGCAGACTGACTGAGAGAGAACCTATATAGAAAAAAATAGCTGTACATCTATTTAACTTGGCAGCACATAACTCTGCTACAGGGGCACGAAATTAAAAATGTAACAGTTGCTCATTTGTTGTAAGCACACCCAGTTCTCTTCTCCTGTGGACAGTAGTCTCGAGAGTAATATTTTTCAATTTAAAGGTTCTAATGATGTAGTTAAGGGCAATTGTACATTACGATTTCCAAAAAAGTTTCGACGATGTGCAGGATGTAAATAAAAAAATAGGATGTAAATAAAAAATAGGATACAATGGTATGCAAATCATGTAAACCATATTTTAATGTAAACCATATTAACACTACAAAGACAACATATGAAATTTTATTGCTTTTTTTGAGAAATATACGCCCATTTTGAATTTGATGTCAGCAACACGTTCCAAAAAAGTTGGGACGGGGTCATGTTTAGCACTGTGTTTCACCACCTCTTCTTTTAACAAACTCTGTAAGTGTTTGACATTCAGGTGCCTTGGGCCACTGAGGCATCCAGGAACCATTTAAGGTGGAACTGCTTGTCTGAAAAAAAATCACCAGCAGTAGAAGAATAGTAACCTTACTGAGAGCTGAAATTCATGGCTCATTACTTTGTTTACATATCTGTTGATGGAACATCACTTTAATTGTAATGAATCTTTGCCTATTGTCTGCTGTATTTTTAGCTATTTTCATAATTTTATTCGTCCGTCTGACTAATGTCTTTCTACAACAGCCATATTCACAGAATACTAGTATTACAATGTTTGCATTTAATACACATGATGTAGTTTATGTTCCTTTAACTAGATGATGATTCTGAATAAATATTTGAAGAGAAAGGAGATAAGGAGAACCTCACCACTTCATCTAGTTACAGCACAAATTTTGACTAAGACAAATTTTGGCTAAGACAAATGTTGAGTATATTAAGATATAAATTAAAGTTTTAAGCTATGTATTAGTATATGGAAAGAATAAGTCATCATAAAAAAGAAAAATTACCTAAAAAACTCATTTCATTTATTTAATTATTTTTTTATTTAAAACATCTTAATCTGGTCTCTGTCTTGGACTCAACCACTAAAAGTCTTGATCTTGACTTGGACTTGATGTGTCCTGGTCTTGGTCTGGACTCTGGCTCAGCTCTGGCTGTCTGGATTACAGCACTATCATCAGTGTTGCGGGATATAATGCTAGCATTACACAGGAAAACTAACCGAGAACATGGGGTGAAAGAGTTTCTGTTAAACCCAGTAACCTCTGTCAGTGCATATCCATTACTATCAGTATCCGTCAAGGTTGATTATGCCTGCCACATTCCTTCCTCTTACAAGTCAAGCACATTTAATGAGTTTTACTGAAAAAATGTAAGAATCTTTTTGGCCTATGACATATTTTGTCAACGCTTCTGAGAGAAACGTCTCCTAAAGCTACGATATGATAAGAAGGACAATCGCTGGAGGGCTCCATATATTGTGATAATGGAGTCTGAGCTGGAGGAAAACTTGGCACTTTACACAAGTTTTCAGAAGAAACTCTGGCAACCCTATAAATGAATGCAGTACTGTACACAATCAAGACCACACATGCAGACTGTAACTCATGAGGAACTGACAGAAAAGCTCCATACCATAGGATTCTGGAAGGTGCTCCTATCCTGGGGAAATAGATGAACTGAAAAGGGGACATAGTTATCGACAACCTCCTAGTCTTAACATGTCCCATTTTCAATTAAATATAGGGTTTAAATTATTTGCACATCATTGCATTTTGTTCTTATTCACATTTTGCACAGCATCCCAACTTTTTTGACGATGCGATTGTAGATAGGATCGGATAGGCAATGAACATTTGAGTCATGATGACAAATCACATGCTAGAACAAAACCTGAGAACGGTAACACTTTTAGCTAACATCACCGCATTGTCAGATAAATAAGACCTTGCGTGAAAAATTGCTGTGCAAAGCTGTGAATGTTGCAGCACCATCAACATCGTGTGACATTATTTGGTGGGTCTTAGTGTTAGCTGTGCTTCATAAACACTTTTTCGAATTTGCAGTAGAAACAAATGAAAAGTTCTGTGAAAATGCTGTGAAGCAAAACTAGCTGACACACACACACAACCTTGTCCATTGCATTGTATGCCAGCACGTTATACATGAGGAGTGGTTCATAAGCTTGTACTTTATTTAGCTTGTTACAGGTTTCAAATAAATTTGTCCAATTCGGCAAAATATTTAAGAAATTTACACCGAAACTAAAAGATTGCTTAATTGAAAAGTAACTAACCAGGGCGTGGATTAGAAAGTGGCTTTTGAGTGATCAGATTTTTTCTATACAGTGACTGTACAGAGATCTACAGCTACATACCAATATGTGCTTCAGTGAACTGTATCAAAACTAGCTAGGAAGCCGCTCAGCTAGCAAACCATGATACACATTCATCCTTTAGTTTTATTGTAGTCACGGAGTAAAGTTCTATTTCGAGCCAGTTTAAATGGCACATGTGAAATAAAAACATGTTACTGACAAATGTGGCAAAATATCATCAAAGTGGCACAACAGTAGCTTAGCGAAATAGCAGCTAGCTAGCTAACAGGTTAAAGCTCTGCAGCTAACGTTAGCATACAACCAGCACCGTATTGAAGGAACATAAGGTAAAACAAACAACGATAGCAAGCCAGTTGGTGTGGAAAGTCACGTTAACTGGTCATATTTTTTATATATTACAAAAACTGTATCATTGTCCAAATACTGACCTGACTATGTGGTGAGCTAGTCAACCCTGAACAAGGTTAACAGTTTAGAAATGTGCCTCAATGCCTCAACTCGCATTATAGTCTTTCTCTGTCAGCTGTAGGTAATATTCAGTGTTTAATATATTTCAGTGTTTAAAATAAGGCTTGTGTTATATGTGCAGTTCTAAAGGACCCAGCTCCGCATCCCAAGGTTTTGTATTCACTTCTTTTGGGAGGGTTAAAGTCTTCTTTATGAGTTCAAGTTACCTCAAAATAAGTAACCTGAGTGCTCCAGCATATTTCTCTGAGCTCAGTTTAGATGCATCATTTAGTATATTTTCAGTCATTTCACTACTTTGGGACTCTTCCCAGATTCACTCTAAGGGTGAATCTGGGAACCAAGCGCTGGTTTGAGCATTTTAGCATTGCTGAGTATGTACACCTTCTAATCTGAACCACAGCTGCTGCTCTTATATATGTTTCTGAGCTTGGTTTTGGCTTTTTATGTGAAGCTGGGCTCACTGGCCTGCAGCTCTCACCCAATAGGAATATTACACAGCTCAGACTAGATCTCAGCCCTGGGAGGGGCGGATTTAGCCACTAAAGATTACTCAAGAGTGTCTGTCCCACCCAGAACAGTCTCGAAATCTCTAAATTACATATCCACACCCTGCTACTGCATACACACTAAAACTACGTCTCGTAAAGCAATACCGCACATAGAGCTTCAAACCAAGAAACACACACAACACAAGCAGTTACTGTTATTTCAGTGGAACATGAGGTACTACAGTGTAGAACACATTAAAATACATCCAAAATATGTTGTTTTATTTCTCATAAAATGTCATTTATTTGGGCAAAAACAAGTATGCAATAGTATCACTTTCCAGGGACCTTTTGTGATCGTATGGTTATTATTATTAGTACTTGCAGCAGTACTAATCGAAGCTTATGCTTAATGCAGTTTAGGGCCATTCAGAGAAACAATATGCATGAGACTTTTTTGAGACTTTGTGTGAAGTAGGGATTTTTTCAACTTGGCATACCATTAAAACTGGAACCGATCCCATCCATAGTGCTAAGTATTATTCATTGTGCTAATTAATAGTAATAGTGTCTTACACTCAGAGCAGTTTAGGGGCATGAGATTTAAATTCTTAATAACTAAGTAAGAACAGTGCTTGAATTAATGCAGTAACTATCTAGATCCTTGGTATCTCCATGTAGAACTGTTTCACAACTGTGTTCTAGCCAGAATCTCCACGATTGGTGACAGGTGGAGGTCCAGGTGTAGGGGCTGGAGCTGGAGCTGGAGCTGGGGCTGGACCTGGGGCTGGAGCTGGAGCCGGAGCAGGAATGAAAGGCCAAAAGACAGAAATCCAAGGATACCAATCTGGCAAATTCTGGAAATGAATGAACCTGTGATAGGAAGGTATGTAGACCCTCTGGAGTGAAGGCAAGAGCAAAACCATATTACAGTACATCACCTCAGATATTTACCAAGTGTACCACATTTAAGTTAATCAGTATTAAGGATGTGTTATGCCACTTTCCTTAAGATGCCTATAAACACATTTACCTCATTGCTTTCAGATGACGTCCATGGGTGATGGGGAAAAGCCTAGGACAATGTATAGAGGCTCGTTAGAATCTCTGGTCACTTTTAAAGTCATTTATGGAAAAATTTAGAATGTTTTATGCTTACAGTCCCAAAGGGTGTCAAACACAGGATGGACAGCAGGAGGAAGGAGCTCATTCCAGGATGATGCATCCTTGACCTAAATCTTAAGAGGAGCAATAATAGAATATAACAGTTTAACATTACATTACATGTATATATATATATATATATATATATATATATATATATATATATATATATATATATATATATATATATATATATATATACATATTTTCAGGCCTTTTTAGCTTTACAAGAGAGGCTTATTTTATGTCTTATGAAATGCTAGTTAGTACATGACAAGCAAAGAAAGCTCTATTAAAGCTTTATTATACACACATAAAATCACGTAAATTTTTCATTAAAACACAAAAAAGTTTATTCAATTGCAGACAATATGTGTCTCAGTAGCGGCAGGTCTTAATTTAACACTTGGGGACACATTTACTTCAAAACAACGGGATCTAACTGCTCACCATGTGGCCATGGGGGACAGAGATGAGCCTCACTCCCTGCTCTAAATGCAGGGGTGTGGTTTCAGTAAGGCTCTGCCTCTGGGGTAAAACTGTGTTCCAGTAGGGATATGCAAATATGTGCTTTTTTTTCTACTTAAATATTGAGCTCTTGATAAATCTAAATCTGTCAACCTCGGTTTAAAAGAAAATAACTTTGAAACATATACATATACAAATAAATATATCGCAGTATAAAGTGGCCGAACTTTCTTGTTTTATGAAAAATAGTCAAAATCTTCAGGAACAAAGTCCTGATTTTTGCTTGATGCCCTCAGACATTTGAATTCCGTCATTTGTTGAACTTCATCAGCAGCACACATAACTGAACATAATGAAGGGCTGATTGTGCCAGTTCAGCTACTGAATAATAATGACTTACAAATAACACTGGACTTTTGCGTGGGGAGGTTTTGCAATACATAATTTGAGGATCTCACATACATAAAATCACTACTTATTATCACCATGTTTGTATTTACTGTATTTATACTATAAAAAAGCCCATTTAAATAGCATTTAAAATCAGTTTTATCAGGTGCCTAAAACATTTGCATAGAATAACAGTACAGTAATAGTTCTATGTTCTATATAAATATATATATATAAATATATAAATATATATATATATATATATATATATATATATATATATATATATATATTTTTTTTTTTTTTTTTTTTTTAAGGGGTTGACTTTCCTTTTTTCTTTTATTTTCATATATCTATTTTATACCAGGTTTTATGTTTTGTTGTATGTTTTTTTTTCCGCATGGCCCAATAAGAAATCCCACTTTCCAGTCATTAGATTGAATATTAATGAGAATATAAGAAACAGCGATACTAATAACTTTTCAGAATTCAGGAACAGCAAACATGAACACCTGTATCAAGATAAATAATATATAAATAATAAAAAAGTCTATTCTATATGCAGTAACCACATTTAGCCACACAGTGTCACCAAAGGGCAAGAAAAGGCTAAATATGACACTAACGCGAGGCTTTACAGATTCTGAAAGCAATGGAAGTGTAAAATCAGTCTTATAGTATGTCCTGCCGTAATATTAGCCCTATAAGAGGCTCTCAGTGCTGAATTAAATCACTTGGAAAAAATATGACCTAGTCTAACTTGGTGTCTGCAACAGAATAAAGTACAATGAAAATACAAAGACTTACATGAATCTCTTCAGCTGCTCTAAGAAAAGTGGAGAAGCTCTACCTTTGTTGGAAAATGAAACGAATCTAAAGGTACCTGTGGTTTTTCTCTCTGTTTTGCATGTGCACCACCCTCAAAAAGGATAATCTATGGCACAACAGGGGATTAGGCCCTTAATCCCAATTACCTGTGAAACAATTGCTTAACATGTTTTGTCATTAGTGGACATTTCACAAGCTGGGAGAGGATGCTTGTGGATTAGTCTTCATTGCTTCACTGCTAAACACACCTGGGCTGTCATAAAAAGGGGGTTTCCATAAATTCTAACTTCATTTCTGTTTTTATAGCACAGAGTCAAGAGGGATATATATATATATATATATATATATATATATATATATATATATATATATATATATATATATATATACATATATATACATATAAATATGTATGTGTGTGTGTGTGTGTGTGTGTGTGTGTGTGTGTGTGTGTGTGTGTGTGTGTGTGTACATATGAACAAATGCCCTTTGGTAACAATCATCCCATTTTATATCATCCCATTCTCAAACCATAGGCATTAATATGGAGTTGGTTCCCCTTTGCAGCTACAACAGCTACTTTTCTGGGAAGCTTTTTACAAGATTTTGCAGTGTGTCTGTTGTAATCTTTGCTTATTCATCCAGCATTTGTGAGGGCAGATGTTGGATGAGAGGGCCTGATTCACAATCTCTGTTCTTGGTCTACTGAAGCCTGAAGATTCCCTACACTGGAACTAAGGAGCCTAGGCCAACCCCTAAAAAACATCCCTATAGCATCACCCCTCAGGCCTCGGCAACCCCGCTCTGTAACTTCACAAACATGTCAAATGACTAAATGCGTTGGAACGGATTGCGCAAGCAAGGCCATTATCTATAAAATACTTGCGAATTATGAAAATGCCTTGAACATTGACACTGTAAATATTGTGTTTGCAGTTTCAGGTGTTGAAGCAATCTCAGTGCAGTAGTGTGGGCGGCCTACTAGAAAAGACGCATCATTTCCCAGTTGAACTATGCGTTTTTTTGGGGGTTTTTTTTGGATGGTTTACAAAACTGGAAACAAACTGGATTGTTGCCTTTTAGGCGAGTGAGCAACTTTATGTTTTATAGTGTTTAAATGCTACTTTTCTCCTCCCCTCCCGCGATGCTCAGCATGATACTTGTTAACGTGACACAGCAGAATTTAGAGCTCTCTTCCAAGCACACTGAGCCGTCCAATGATGTTGCTTAAGCAGCAGTTCGAAAAGATGTGATGGAGCTTTATGTCTTGGAGGGAACATGTTGCCTTCACCCTCCTAGTTTAAAGTCAAGCTAGTCCAGGAGGAGCAGTCGTACCAGTGAGAAATGTTGACAAGATGTTCATTTTAATCACCTAGCTAATGTTACCACTGCAGGATATTGATTGTCAATGGTTATTATGTCACATTTAACTTTCATCAGGTTTCTTTTCATCACAGTCTAGCCTCCTTGTTCATTTCATTGTACGAGATGAAAGATGAAAATGCAAAGCTATGTTGTGTGAAAGCAATGCTGTGTTTGTGTAGCAGGAGAAATACAGTTAGAGTTTAAAGTGGGCTGGTCTGCATCCTATAATTCCCAGTCGGAAATCCCCAGCCCTGCTATCCTTCATGTTTTGTATCAGAGCTCTGTAAAGCCACTGTTCTGTTACGGCTTCGGCACTGGCCTAGACTGGACTCAGTGTCTTGAGAGAACAGTGTCTCATCTAGTCTTCTTGTAGACCTCATGCCGTTGTTATCTAGCAAATTTATAAGGCTCTACATTGTTTACGTTTTACGGAATCCAATATTTTTTTTCCGTATTAACCCCGTCATGCTAAAAACTAAAGTATTGATGATAGCTGATGAGGAAAAATGCCAAACAACTTATTATGTTCTTTCTATATTAAAGTCTTCAGTTAGTTTTTAGACCTTTAAACAATTTCAAGGACTTTACCAATCCGTCTACAAAATGAGACACATGATGAGCATACTCGTGCGATTCTGTCATATGTTTATTTCAAGCAATCTCAAAGAATGACTTAGAATATGACAATTCCGTATTGCAGGGTGCCATTGCATTGGATGAGTTTATTTTCCGGGTGGGGGTGGGGGTGGAGGTGGTGGTGGAGGAGCAGGAACAGGAATAGGAATAGGAACAGGAACAGGGAACAGTCGGGCAATAAGTAAGGGCAGCAGAGTGTTCAGCATGTTGTTGTTGTTGTTATTGGGGTTGGGGTAGAAGATAGGCCCTCCATATCCTCCTCGGTAGTGCTGAAAATACATGACAGATGAAGATATTCAGTTGCATTACCAATGAAAAGATTGTGCATGTTTTCAATAATAGGCAGTTCTGTTGGATGTACATGTATAACAAATTCTAATAAGCTAATGCTGTGCATACTTCAAATAATTATAGGACACTAAAGCTGCACGTAAATATTCTAGAATGATGACTTGAGCTGCATATGATCCTAAACATTCCTGGGAAAACTGTATAACATTGAGAAGTTAGAATAAAATTATCAAGAATGCGTCGTATTTCAAAAGTGGTCATCAACTCTTAAGGCAGATAAGTTATACAGGCAATAAACAATGATTGTAGATGCACAATTACAGTAGGTTAAACAAATAAACCATGTTGTTTCAAATATATACTTAAAAAGTAGCTCTTGCTGTCTTATATGGTTCCTTATGTACCATATTGATCCTACAAGGGAAATTTGTCATTTTTAACTACACCTAGTCTGGGAGCAGCACAGCGTTGCCAATAGAGCAGCGCTGCTTTGGGTAGCAGAAGGTTAAGTATTTGCCCAAGGGGATAACCAAGGATTAGTCAGTCATGGGATTTGAACCGTTCAGACGAAGCAGGGATACTAACCTCGCCGCTCGATGAGCGCTTCTCTCTTTCCTGCTCATCATCAACCTGTGAACATGACACTCATGAATTTCAGTGCACTGGCAGTAAATTATCAGCAGGAGGGATATAACATATTCAAGACAGCCTCTTAAACTCTACCAGATATGTTGAACCGCATCCAAAAGTTTGATTATATATTATCCATCCATCCATCCATCCATTATCTTCCGCTTGTCCGGGGTTCGGGTCGCGGGGGCAGCATCCTAAGCAATGAAGCCCAGACCTCCCTTTCCCCAGCCACTTCCACCAGCTCTCCAAGGGGGATTCCGAGGCGCTCCCAGGCCAGCTGGGCGATATAGTCGCGCCAGCGTGTCCTGGGTCTTCCCTGGGGTCTCCTCCCAGGTGGACTCGCCTGTGACACCTCCCGAGGGAGGCGTCCAGGAGGCATCCTAACCAGATGCCCGAACCACCTCAGCTGGCTCCTCTCGACGTGAAGAAGCAGCGGCTCTACTCCGAGTCCCTCCCGGATGACTGAACTTCTCACCCTATCTCTAAGGGAGAGTCCAGACACCCTGCGGAGGAAACTCATTTCGGCCGCTTGTATTCGTGATCTTATTCTTTCGGTCATTACCCAAAGCTCATGACCATAGGTGAGGGTGGGAACGTAGATCGACCGGTAAATCGAGAGCCTTGCCTTATGGCTCAGCTCTTTCTTTACCACAACAGCCCGGTAAAGAGCCCGCATCACTGCTGACCCAGCACCAATCCGCCTGTCAATCTCCCGCTCCCTTGTACCATCACTCGTGAACAAGACCCCGAGATACTTGAACTCCTCCACTTGAGGCAAGAGCCTATCCCCGACCCAGAGAGGGCTCTCCACCCTTTTCCGCCTGAGAACCATGGTCTCGGATTTAGAGGTACTGATTCTCATCCCAGCCGCTTCACACTCGGCTGCAAACCGATCCAGCGAAAGCTGAAGTTCGCGGCCTGATGTCCCCAATAGGACCACATCATCTGCAAACAGCAGTGATGTGACCCTGAGGTCACCAAACCGGACACCCTCCATCCCTTGACTGCGCCTAGAAATTCTATCCATAAAAATTATGAATAGAATCGGTGACAAAGGGCAGCCCTGACGGAGTCCAACTCTCACTGGGAACGAGTCTGACTTACTGCCGGCTATACGAACCAAACTCCAGCTTTGTTTGTACAGGGCCTAAATGGCTTGTAGCAAAGAGCCATGTACCCCGTACTCCCGAAGCACCTCCCACACAATACCCCGGGGAACACAGTCGAATGCCTTCTCCAAATCCACAAAGCACATATGGACTGGTTGGGCAAACTCCCATGAACCCTCCAGAATCCTGGAGAGGGTGAAGAGTTGGTCCAGTGTTCCACGACCAGGGCGGAACCCGCACTGTTCCTCCTGGATCCGAGGTTCGACTATAAGCCGGACTCTCTTCTCCAGTACCCCTGCATAGACCTTGCCAGGGAGGCTGAGGAGTGTGATTCCCCTGTAGTTGGAACACACCCTCCGGTCCCCCTTTTTTAAAAGGAGGCACCACCACCCCAGTCTGCCAATCCAGTGGCACCGCCCCCGATGTCCACGCAATGTTGAAAAGGCGTGTCAGCCAAGACAGCCCCACAACATCCAGAGCCTTGAGGAACTCAGGGCGGATCTCATCCACCCCTGGAGCCTTGCCACCAAGGAGCTTCTTAACTACCTTAGCGACTTCGGCCTCAGTAATGGACAAGCCTATTCCCATGTCCCCAGACTCAGCCTCCTCACTGGAGAACGTGTCGGTGGGATTGAGAAGGTCCTCAAAGTATTCCTTCCACCGCCCAATGACGTCTTCAGTCGAAGTCAGCAGCACACCATCTCCACTATATACAGTGCTAGTGGCACACTGCTTTCCCCTTCTGAGTCGCCTGACGGTTTGCCAGAATCTTCTCGGAGCCGACTTAAAGTCAGTTTCCAAGGCCTCACCAAACTCCTCCCATACACGGGTTTTTGCCTTGGCAACAACTGAAGCCGCAGATCGCTTGGCCTGTCGATACCTGCCAGCTGCCTCTGGTGTCCCACAGGCCAACCATGCCCGGTAGGACTCCTTCTTCAGCTTGACGGCATCTCTCACCTGGGGTGTCCACCACCGGGTTCGAGGATTACCGCCCCGACAGGCACCAACTACCTTACGGCCACAGCTACAGTCAGCCGCTTCAGCAATGGAGGAACGGAACATGGCCCATTCTGAGTCAATGTCCCCCACCTCCCCCGATATCTGGTCAAAGTTCTGACGGAGGTGTGAGTTGAAGATCAATCTGACAGGTTCTTCGGCTAGACGTTCCCAGCAAACCCTCACTATGCGTTTGGGCTTGCCTGGTCTGACCGGCATCTTCCCCCACCACCTGATCCAACTCACCACCAGGTGGTGATCAGTTGACAGCTCAGCTCCTCTCTTTACCCGAGTGTCCAAAACACATGGCCGCAAGTCCGATGACATGACTACAAAGTCAATCATTGAACTGCGGCCTAGGGTGTCCTGGTGCCATGTGCACTTATGGACATCCTTGTGTTCAAACATGGTGTTCGTGATGGACAAACTGTGGTTTGCGCAGAAGTCCAAAAACTGAACACCACTTGGGTTCAGATCAGAGAGGCCATTCCTCCCAATCACACCCCTCCAGGTCTCACTGTCATTGCCCACGTGAGAGTTGAAGTCCCCCAGTAGGACAATAGAGTCTCCAGGAAGAGCACTTTCAAGCACCCTTCCCAAGGACTCTAACAAGGCTGGGTACTCTGAACTGCTGTTCGGTGCATAAGCACAGACAACAGTCAGGACCCGTTCCCCAACCCGAAGGCGTAGGGAAGCTACCCTCTCGTCCACCGGAGAAAACCCCAACATACAGGCACCGAGTCGAGGGGCTATGAGAAAGCCCACACCTGCCCGCCGCCTCTCACCATGGGCAACTCCAGAAAAGAATAAAGTCCAGCCCCTCTCAAGGAGATTGGACCCAGAGCCCAAGCTGTGTGTTGAGGTGAGCCCGACTATATCTAGCCGGTATCTCTCAACCTCGCGCACCAACTCAGGCTCCTTCCCCGCCAGTGAGGTAACGTTCCAAGTTCCAAAAGCCAGTTTCAGCAACCGAGGATCAGAACGCCAAGGCCCACACCTTCGGACACTGCCCGATCCACAACGCACCGAACCCCTACTACTGCCCCTCCCATTGGTGGTGGGTCGATGGGAGGGGGGATTCATGTAACTCCTTCGGGCTGGGCCCGGCCGGGCACCATGAGTAAATGCCCGGCCACCAGACGCTCGCTGGCGAGCACCTCCCCCAGGCCTGGCTCCAGGGTGGGGCCCCGGTAACCCTGTTCCGGGCAGGGTACACAAGTCCTGCTTTTGTGTCTTCATAGGGGTTATTATGGATCACACTTTGTCTGACCTGTCACCTAGGACCAGTTTGCCATGGGAGACCCTACCAGGAGCTTTTGCTCCAGACAACATAGCTCCTAAGATCATTCAAGCACACAAACCCCTCCACCACGATAAGGTGGTGATCCAAGGAGAGGATTATATATTATTAATATATATATATTATTAATATATATATGATTATATATTAATCAAAACAGTCACACCACAGCAAAACTGTGCCAAACAATGAATCTGAGTGTTAAACAATCCTCGGTCTGGTATGAGACCATTTTATTGCTTCTCCATAAGTGGCGTGCTGTGACCTTTGTGGTCAGCAGAATGACACTGTTATAGTGAAAAAGGTATAACAATACAGGCAGAACACTTTTGGGCCAATCAAGGTTTGGTCAGAGCTCATCATATTCTACTATTCAGTAAGTACAGCAAAACTAATACATAGCCTGCAACTGCCCTGACATTTAAGGGTACATTTATAAGTAAACCTGTACGTGGAGTCAACCGTTTCAGTACTTACAGGGAGAGCACAGCACAGTGCAATAACGCACAGTCCGAGGACCAACACAGCCTTCATGGTTTTCCTGCAAATCCTAGCTGATAGGAAAAGAGTGGAACGTCAGCATGAAAGTCGCATTCATACGTTTGCATTACTTTCCAAAATATCATATGATTTGCAACCAGGCTTTTCAGACTGATTGTGCATCGTCTTACCTTCAGAAGCAAACGACCCAGGATTCTCAGGAGTGAAACAGCTACCGTAGTGCCATGAGACATGCCTTATAAAGACCTTCTGAGCCTACAATCAACCAATCAGAATGAACTATGGCACAGTGACACATTTGATGGATGTTTGGGGCAGCTTTCTGCAATAGTGCAAATTACTTTAGCAGAACAGTTAGGAAATGAGGAGTGATTCAAATTCTTAACCATTCAAATCGCTTATCAACAAAGAGGTTTAAGCTTCAGAGATAAGCTTCATACCAAGCCAAAACAAGTCATTGTGAAACATCTTTTGAAATCATATGCATGAGCATATGCATATTGCAACATAGTGACTGTAGCCTACAGAATGTTTGCATGCAGCAGAATGTTGAGACAGCTTTTCGGTCCACTCCCAAAACGATGTACGTATGAATAGTTTGGAATCGCCAGGGTCTGTGAAATAGAACCAATGGACTTTTTGTTTCAGATACATAAAAATTCTAATATGATGCTAGTACACACTTTTCTTTGACTTTCTCCTTCCTTAGTGGACTATTTTTACATCTAATCTGCTCAGAAATATTTCCTGAAAAAAATGAATAACTTGTACATATGGGATGTTTTGCACACAGTACTGTAAAGTTACAGTATAATGAATTTTTGGAAAGTGATCAGATCCCATCCGATACAACTAGACTACTATAGATAGCAGGGTTGGAAGGGGATACATTAAAAATGTATTCCAGTAAAGAATCCTGATTACATGTTGTAATATCTAACACAGTCTGATTACTTTTCATTACTTTTGGATTACTTGTCTTCTTTATGTTACAGTAAATAAATGTACATATTTAATAAGCATGTTTACATTTATTTTTATTATTTGCTGCTCAGTTCTTTTATCTATATGTATAATAATAATATATAACAAAAAAAAATACTGCAAGTATATACCTTGGTACTTCAGTACTCAGTACTTAATTGTGTCTATACTTATCTCCCATTGCACCTTTTGTTTTACTTGCAAAAATGAGAGAAATTGCTTGTACACCTGGTTCTTGGTGAAGAAAGCCTGATTCTGATTATAAAGATGTGCTGAAACAAAGTGGTACCTACAAACAAATAGCTACTTGGTGAACCTGTGGTACTTATAATGGTTTTGTAATACAAAAACTGAAATGAGCTTTGTGAAAATTACTTTATTGCATCAAAGGTAAGATATAAATGGACCATAAAGGTAGAAGTGTTGGAACAGGAAAAATGATGATGGCACTACTGACACGAATAAGCTATAATCTGATGTTATGACACTGAGGAACATTAGCATGTATTACTAAGTTGGCAGTATTATATCAAGTTGGCCTACCTACTTTTTAACAGACGCAGCCAATAATTTACTTCTCCCTTTGCCACTCTGCAGTACACCATGGCGAGTAATGGTCTTTCAGGGGTTGAGATACAAACAAAGCCATTCAGTGTTCATTTATAGAGAAATTTACTGACTCAGGTTTCTTTACAGTGGTGGTGATAAGAACCAGGGGTCACAATGTCTACAACACAAATATAGCCATTTTATTTACTATGCAAAACCATCAGTGAACCTACAATGTCTTCTGAGTTTTATATGTAAGGTTAATGATGTTAAAATAGCGGTAAATCTGAAATAAAATGTGGTTTTTGAGGACTCGTTTGCCAAACAACTTATTATGTTCTTTCTATATTAAAGTCTTCAGTTAGTTTTTAGACCTTTAAACAATTTCAAGGACTTTACCAATCCTTCTAGAAAATGAGACACATGATGAGCATACTCGTGTGATTCTGTCATATGTTTATTTCAAGCAATCTCAAAGAATGACTTAGAATATGACAATTCCGTATTGCAGGGTGCCATTGCATTGGATGAGTTTATTTTCCGGGTGGGGGTGGAGGTGGTGGTGGAGGAGCAGGAACAGGAATAGGAACAGGAACAGGGAACAGTCGGGCAATAAGTAAGGGCAGCAGAGCGTTCAGCACGTTGTTGTTGTTGTTATCGGGGTTGGGGTAGAAGATAGGCCCTCCATATCCTCCTCGGTAGTGCTGAAAATACATGACAGATGAAGATATTCAGTTGCATTACCAATGAAAAGATTGTGCATGTTTTCAATAATAGGCAGTTCTGTTGGATGTAAATGTATAACAAATTCTAATAAGCTAATGCTGTGCATACTTCAAATAATTATAGGACACTAAAGCTGCATGTAAATATTCTAGAATGATGACTTGAGCTGCATATGATCCTAAACATTCCTGGGAAAACTGTATAACATTGAGAAGTTCGAATAAAATTATCCAGAATGCGTCGTATTTCAAAAGTGGTCATCAACTCTTAAGGCAGATAAGTTATACAGGCAATAAACAATGATTGTAGATGCACAATTACAGTAGGTTAAACAATAAACCATGTTGTTTCAAATATATACTTAAAAAGTAGCTCTTGCTGTCTTATATGGTTCCTTATGTACCATATTGATCCTACAAGGGAAATTTGTCATTTTTAACTACACCTAGTCTGGGAGCAGCACAGCGTTGCCAATAGAGCAGCGCTGCTTTGGGTAGCAGAAGGTTAAGTATTTGCCCGAGGGGATAACCAAGGATTAGTCAGTCATGGGATTTGAACCCATTCAGACGAAGCAGGGATACTAACCTCGCCGCTCGATGAGCGCTTCTCTCTTTCCTGCTCATCATCAACCTGTGAACATGACACTCATGAATTTCAGTGCACTGGCAGTAAATTATCAGCAGGAGGGATATAATATATTCAAGACAGCCTCTTAAACTCTACCAGATATGTTGAACAGCATCCAAAAGTTTGATTATATATTATTAATATATATATGATTATATATTAATCAAAACAGTCACACCACAGCAAAACTGTGCCAAACAATGAATCTGAGTGTTAAACAATCCTCGGTCTGGTATGAGACCATTTTATTGCTTCTCCATAAGTGGCGTGCTGTGACCTTTGTGGTCAGCAGAATGACACTGTTATAGTGAAAAAGGTATAACAATACAGGCAGAACACTTTTGGGCCAATCAAGGTTTGGTCAGAGCTCATCATATTCTACTATTCAGTAAGTACAGCAAAACTAATACATAGCCTGCAACTGCCCTGACATTTAAGGGTACATTTATAAGTAAACCTGTACGTGGAGTCAACCGTTTCAGTACTTACAGGGAGAGCACAGCACAGTGCAATAACGCACAGTCCGAGGACCAACACAGCCTTCATGGTTTTCCTGCAAATCCTAGCTGATAGGAAAAGAGTGGAACGTCAGCATGAAAGTCGCATTCATACGTTTGCATTACTTTCCAAAATATCATATGATTTGCAACCAGGCTTTTCAGACTGATTGTGCATCGTCTTACCTTCAGAAGCAAACGACCCAGGATTCTCAGGAGTGAAACAGCTACCGTAGTGCCATGAGACATGCCTTATAAAGACCTTCTGAGCCTACAATCAACCAATCAGAATGAACTATGGCACAGTGACACATTTGATGGATGTTTGGGGCAGCTTTCTGCAATAGTGCAAATTACTTTAGCAGAACAGTTAGGAAATGAGGAGTGATTCAAATTCTTAACCATTCAAATCGCTTATCAACAAAGAGGTTTAAGCTTCAGAGATAAGCTTCATACCAAGCCAAAACAAGTCATTGTGAAACATCTTTTGAAATCATATGCATGAGCATATGCATATTGCAACATAGTGACTGTAGCCTACAGAATGTTTGCATGCAGCAGAATGTTGAGACAGCTTTTCGGTCCACTCCCAAAACGATGTACGTATGAATAGTTTGGAATCGCCAGGGTCTGTGAAATAGAACCAATGGACTTTTTGTTTCAGAAACATAAAAATTCTAATATGATGCTAGTACACACTTTTCTTTGACTTTCTCCTTCCTTAGTGGACTATTTTTACATCTAATCTGCTCAGAAATATTTCCTGAAAAAAATGAATAACTTGTACATATGGGATGTTTTGCACACAGTACTGTAAAGTTACAGTATAATGAATTTTTGGAAAGTGATCAGATCCCATCCGATACAACTAGACTACTATAGATAGCAGGGTTGGAAGGGGATACATTAAAAATGTATTCCAGTAAAGAATCCTGATTACATGTTGTAATATCTAACACAGTCTGATTACTTTTCATTACTTTTGGATTACTTGTCTTCTTTATGTTACAGTAAATAAATGTACATATTTAATAAGCATGTTTACATTTATTTTTATTATTTGCTGCTCAGTTCTTTTATCTATATGTATAATAATAATATATAACAAAAAAAAATACTGCAAGTATATACCTTGGTACTTCAGTACTCAGTACTTAATTGTGTCTATACTTATCTCCCATTGCACCTTTTGTTTTACTTGCAAAAATGAGAGAAATTGCTTGTACACCTGGTTCTTGGTGAAGAAAGCCTGATTCTGATTATAAAGATGTGCTGAAACAAAGTGGTACCTACAAACAAATAGCTACTTGGTGAACCTGTGGTACTTATAATGGTTTTGTAATACAAAAACTGAAATGAGCTTTGTGAAAATTACTTTATTGCATCAAAGGTAAGATATAAATGGACCATAAAGGTAGAAGTGTTGGAACAGGAAAAATGATGATGGCACTACTGACACGAATAAGCTATAATCTGATGTTATGACACTGAGGAACATTAGCATGTATTACTAAGTTGGCAGTATTATATCAAGTTGGCCTACCTACTTTTTAACAGACGCAGCCAATAATTTACTTCTCCCTTTGCCACTCTGCAGTACACCATGGCGAGTAATGGTCTTTCAGGGGTTGAGATACAAACAAAGCCATTCAGTGTTCATTTATAGAGAAATTTACTGACTCAGGTTTCTTTACAGTGGTGGTGATAAGAACCAGGGGTCACAATGTCTACAACACAAATATAGCCATTTTATTTACTATGCAAAACCATCAGTGAACCTACAATGTCTTCTGAGTTTTATATGTAAGGTTAATGATGTTAAAATAGCGGTAAATCTGAAATAAAATGTGGTTTTTGAGGACTCGTTTGCCAAACAACTTATGTTCTTTCTATATTAAAGTCTTCAGTTAGTTTTTAGACCTTTAAACAATTTCAAGGACTTTACCAATCCTTCTAGAAAATGAGACACATGATGAGCATACTCGTGTGATTCTGTCATATGTTTATTTCAAGCAATCTCAAAGAATGACTTAGAATATGACAATTCCGTATTGCAGGGTGCCATTGCATTGGATGAGTTTATTTTCCGGGTGGGGGTGGGGGTGGAGGTGGTGGTGGAGGAGCAGGAACAGGAATAGGAACAGGAACAGGGAACAGTCGGGCAATAAGTAAGGGCAGCAGAGCGTTCAGCACGTTGTTGTTGTTGTTATCGGGGTTGGGGTAGAAGATAGGCCCTCCATATCTTCCTCGGTAGTGCTGAAAATACATGACAGATGAAGATATTCAGTTGCATTACCAATGAAAAGATTGTGCATGTTTTCAATAATAGGCAGTTCTGTTGGATGTAAATGTATAACAAATTCTAATAAGCTAATGCTGTGCATACTTCAAATAATTATAGGACACTAAAGCTGCATGTAAATATTCTAGAATGATGACTTGAGCTGCATATGATCCTAAACATTCCTGGGAAAACTGTATAACATTGAGAAGTTCGAATAAAATTATCCAGAATGCGTCGTATTTCAAAAGTGGTCATCAACTCTTAAGGCAGATAAGTTATACAGGCAATAAACAATGATTGTAGATGCACAATTACAGTAGGTTAAACAATAAACCATGTTGTTTCAAATATATACTTAAAAAGTAGCTCTTGCTGTCTTATATGGTTCCTTATGTACCATATTGATCCTACAAGGGAAATTTGTCATTTTTAACTACACCTAGTCTGGGAGCAGCACAGCGTTGCCAATAGAGCAGCGCTGCTTTGGGTAGCAGAAGGTTAAGTATTTGCCCGAGGGGATAACCAAGGATTAGTCAGTCATGGGATTTGAACCCATTCAGACGAAGCAGGGATACTAACCTCGCCGCTCGATGAGCGCTTCTCTCTTTCCTGCTCATCATCAACCTGTGAACATGACACTCATGAATTTCAGTGCACTGGCAGTAAATTATCAGCAGGAGGGATATAATATATTCAAGACAGCCTCTTAAACTCTACCAGATATGTTGAACAGCATCCAAAAGTTTGATTATATATTATTAATATATATATGATTATATATTAATCAAAACAGTCACACCACAGCAAAACTGTGCCAAACAATGAAACTGAGTGTTAAACAATCCTCGGTCTGGTATGAGACCATTTTATTGCTTCTCCATAAGTGGCGTGCTGTGACCTTTGTGGTCAGCAGAATGACACTGTTATAGTGAAAAAGGTATAACAATACAGGCAGAACACTTTTGGGCCAATCAAGGTTTGGTCAGAGCTCATCATATTCTACTATTCAGTAAGTACAGCAAAACTAATACATAGCCTGCAACTGCCCTGACATTTAAGGGTACATTTATAAGTAAACCTGTACGTGGAGTCAACCGTTTCAGTACTTACAGGGAGAGCACAGCACAGTGCAATAACGCACAGTCCGAGGACCAACACAGCCTTCATGGTTTTCCTGCAAATCCTAGCTGATAGGAAAAGAGTGGAACGTCAGCATGAAAGTCGCATTCATACGTTTGCATTACTTTCCAAAATATCATATGATTTGCAACCAGGCTTTTCAGACTGATTGTGCATCGTCTTACCTTCAGAAGCAAACGACCCAGGATTCTCAGGAGTGAAACAGCTACCGTAGTGCCATGAGACATGCCTTATAAAGACCTTCTGAGCCTACAATCAACCAATCAGAATGAACTATGGCACAGTGACACATTTGATGGATGTTTGGGGCAGCTTTCTGCAATAGTGCAAATTACTTTAGCAGAACAGTTAGGAAATGAGGAGTGATTCAAATTCTTAATCATTCAAATCGCTTATCAACAAAGAGGTTTAAGCTTCAGAGATAAGCTTCATACCAAGCCAAAACAAGTCATTGTGAAACATCTTTTGAAATCATATGCATGAGCATATGCATATTGCAACATAGTGACTGTAGCCTACAGAATGTTTGCATGCAGCAGAATGTTGAGACAGCTTTTCGGTCCATTCCCAAAACGATGTACGTATGAATAGTTTGGAATCGCCAGGGTCTGTGAAATAGAACCAATGGACTTTTTGTTTCAGAAACATAAAAATTCTAATATGATGCTAGTACACACTTTTCTTTGACTTTCTCCTTCCTTAGTGGACTATTTTTACATCTAATCTGCTCAGAAATATTTCCTGAAAAAAATGAATAACTTGTACATATGGGATGTTTTGCACACAGTACTGTAAAGTTACAGTATAATGAATTTTTGGAAAGTGATCAGATCCCATCCGATACAACTAGACTACTATAGATAGCAGGGTTGGAAGGGGATACATTAAAAATGTATTCCAGTAAAGAATCCTGATTACATGTTGTAATATCTAACACAGTCTGATTACTTTTCATTACTTTTGGATTACTTGTCTTCTTTATGTTACAGTAAATAAATGTACATATTTAATAAGCATGTTTACATTTATTTTTATTATTTGCTGCTCAGTTCTTTTATCTATATGTATAATAATAATATATAACAAAAAAAAATACTGCAAGTATATACCTTGGTACTTCAGTACTCAGTACTTAATTGTGTCTATACTTATCTCCCATTGCACCTTTTGTTTTACTTGCAAAAATGAGAGAAATTGCTTGTACACCTGGTTCTTGGTGAAGAAAGCCTGATTCTGATTATAAAGATGTGCTGAAACAAAGTGGTACCTACAAACAAATAGCTACTTGGTGAACCTGTGGTACTTATAATGGTTTTGTAATACAAAAACTGAAATGAGCTTTGTGAAAATTACTTTATTGCATCAAAGGTAAGATATAAATGGACCATAAAGGTAGAAGTGTTGGAACAGGAAAAATGATGATGGCACTACTGACACGAATAAGCTATAATCTGATGTTATGACACTGAGGAACATTAGCATGTATTACTAAGTTGGCAGTATTATATCAAGTTGGCCTACCTACTTTTTAACAGACGCAGCCAATAATTTACTTCTCCCTTTGCCACTCTGCAGTACACCATGGCGAGTAATGGTCTTTCAGGGGTTGAGATACAAACAAAGCCATTCAGTGTTCATTTATAGAGAAATTTACTGACTCAGGTTTCTTTACAGTGGTGGTGATAAGAACCAGGGGTCACAATGTCTACAACACAAATATAGCCATTTTATTTACTATGCAAAACCATCAGTGAACCTACAATGTCTTCTGAGTTTTATATGTAAGGTTAATGATGTTAAAATAGCGGTAAATCTGAAATAAAATGTGGTTTTTGAGGACTCGTTTGCCAAACAACTTATGTTCTTTCTATATTAAAGTCTTCAGTTAGTTTTTAGACCTTTAAACAATTTCAAGGACTTTACCAATCCTTCTAGAAAATGAGACACATGATGAGCATACTCGTGTGATTCTGTCATATGTTTATTTCAAGCAATCTCAAAGAATGACTTAGAATATGACAATTCCGTATTGCAGGGTGCCATTGCATTGGATGAGTTTATTTTCCGGGTGGGGGTGGGGGTGGAGGTGGTGGTGGAGGAGCAGGAACAGGAATAGGAACAGGAACAGGGAACAGTCGGGCAATAAGTAAGGGCAGCAGAGCGTTCAGCACGTTGTTGTTGTTGTTATCGGGGTTGGGGTAGAAGATAGGCCCTCCATATCTTCCTCGGTAGTGCTGAAAATACATGACAGATGAAGATATTCAGTTGCATTACCAATGAAAAGATTGTGCATGTTTTCAATAATAGGCAGTTCTGTTGGATGTAAATGTATAACAAATTCTAATAAGCTAATGCTGTGCATACTTCAAATAATTATAGGACACTAAAGCTGCATGTAAATATTCTAGAATGATGACTTGAGCTGCATATGATCCTAAACATTCCTGGGAAAACTGTATAACATTGAGAAGTTCGAATAAAATTATCCAGAATGCGTCGTATTTCAAAAGTGGTCATCAACTCTTAAGGCAGATAAGTTATACAGGCAATAAACAATGATTGTAGATGCACAATTACAGTAGGTTAAACAATAAACCATGTTGTTTCAAATATATACTTAAAAAGTAGCTCTTGCTGTCTTATATGGTTCCTTATGTACCATATTGATCCTACAAGGGAAATTTGTCATTTTTAACTACACCTAGTCTGGGAGCAGCACAGCGTTGCCAATAGAGCAGCGCTGCTTTGGGTAGCAGAAGGTTAAGTATTTGCCCGAGGGGATAACCAAGGATTAGTCAGTCATGGGATTTGAACCCATTCAGACGAAGCAGGGATACTAACCTCGCCGCTCGATGAGCGCTTCTCTCTTTCCTGCTCATCATCAACCTGTGAACATGACACTCATGAATTTCAGTGCACTGGCAGTAAATTATCAGCAGGAGGGATATAATATATTCAAGACAGCCTCTTAAACTCTACCAGATATGTTGAACAGCATCCAAAAGTTTGATTATATATTATTAATATATATATGATTATATATTAATCAAAACAGTCACACCACAGCAAAACTGTGCCAAACAATGAAACTGAGTGTTAAACAATCCTCGGTCTGGTATGAGACCATTTTATTGCTTCTCCATAAGTGGCGTGCTGTGACCTTTGTGGTCAGCAGAATGACACTGTTATAGTGAAAAAGGTATAACAATACAGGCAGAACACTTTTGGGCCAATCAAGGTTTGGTCAGAGCTCATCATATTCTACTATTCAGTAAGTACAGCAAAACTAATACATAGCCTGCAACTGCCCTGACATTTAAGGGTACATTTATAAGTAAACCTGTACGTGGAGTCAACCGTTTCAGTACTTACAGGGAGAGCACAGCACAGTGCAATAACGCACAGTCCGAGGACCAACACAGCCTTCATGGTTTTCCTGCAAATCCTAGCTGATAGGAAAAGAGTGGAACGTCAGCATGAAAGTCGCATTCATACGTTTGCATTACTTTCCAAAATATCATATGATTTGCAACCAGGCTTTTCAGACTGATTGTGCATCGTCTTACCTTCAGAAGCAAACGACCCAGGATTCTCAGGAGTGAAACAGCTACCGTAGTGCCATGAGACATGCCTTATAAAGACCTTCTGAGCCTACAATCAACCAATCAGAATGAACTATGGCACAGTGACACATTTGATGGATGTTTGGGGCAGCTTTCTGCAATAGTGCAAATTACTTTAGCAGAACAGTTAGGAAATGAGGAGTGATTCAAATTCTTAATCATTCAAATCGCTTATCAACAAAGAGGTTTAAGCTTCAGAGATAAGCTTCATACCAAGCCAAAACAAGTCATTGTGAAACATCTTTTGAAATCATATGCATGAGCATATGCATATTGCAACATAGTGACTGTAGCCTACAGAATGTTTGCATGCAGCAGAATGTTGAGACAGCTTTTCGGTCCATTCCCAAAACGATGTACGTATGAATAGTTTGGAATCGCCAGGGTCTGTGAAATAGAACCAATGGACTTTTTGTTTCAGATACATAAAAATTCTAATATGATGCTAGTACACACTTTTCTTTGACTTTCTCCTTCCTTAGTGGACTATTTTTACATCTAATCTGCTCAGAAATATTTCCTGAAAAAAATGAATAACTTGTACATATGGGATGTTTTGCACACAGTACTGTAAAGTTACAGTATAATGAATTTTTGGAAAGTGATCAGATCCCATCCGATACAACTAGACTACTATAGATAGCAGGGTTGGAAGGGGATACATTAAAAATGTATTCCAGTAAAGAATCCTGATCACATGTTGTAATATCTAACACAGTCTGATTACTTTTCATTACTTTTGGATTACTTGTCTTCTTTATGTTACAGTAAATAAATGTACATATTTAATAAGCATGTTTACATTTATTTTTATTATTTGCTGCTCAGTTCTTTTATCTATATGTATAATAATAATAATAATAATAATAATAATAATAATAATAATAATAAGCACTATTCACAACCCAAGGACACTGTACACTAAAAATAACATAAATTACAAAAAAAAAAAAAAAAAGTATATACCTTGGTACTTCAGTACTCAGTACTTAATTGTGTCTGTACTTATCTCCCATTGCACCTTTTGTTTTACTTGCAAAAATGAGAGAAATTGCTTGTACACCTGGTTCTTGGTGAAGAAAGACTGATTCTGATTATAAAGATGTGCTATTCACACTTCGGTCTGCCAGACTTAGGTACAGACGTGTGATGTGTATCCCACTGGTAAAGAACTCTTTCCTCAGGAATAACCTGCACCTACTGTCACTTTAACTGTAGCACATGTTTACAATTGCACTATTGCACTTTACCACTCATTTCTGCTGCAGATAATCATGTTCCCGGCAAGGCACAGCACTATCCATCCATACCACTGTAATTTATACATTGCGTTATTTCTTGATTAATATATATGCTTGTATATATACTCTTGTATTTTTAATGTTATATTTGGCATTCTTAGTGAGGAGCATAGTAAGCTTTTCATTGTATATAAGGAAACCTGTTTCCTCTGTGCAAATGACAATAAACACTTTGAACTTGAACTGAAACAAAGTGGTACCTACAAACAAATAGCTACTTGGTGAACCTGTGGTACTTATAATGCTTTAGTAATACAAAAACTGAAATGAGCTTTGTGAAAATTACTTTATTGCATCAAAGGTAAGATATAAATGGACCATAGAGGTAGAAGTGTTGGAATAGGAAAGATGATGATGTCACTACTGTCAGGAATAAGCTATAATCTGATGTTATGACACTGAGGAACATTAGCATGTATTACTAAGGTGGCAGTACTACATCAAGTTGGCCTACCTACTTTTTAACAGACGCAGCCAATAATTTATTTCTCCCTTTGCCACTCTGCAGCGAGTACACCATGGCGAGTAATGGTCTTTCAGGGATTGAGATACAAACAAAGCCATTCAGTGTTCATTTATAGAGAAATTTACTGACTCAGGTTTCTTTACAGTGGTGGTGATAAGAACCAGGGGTCACAATGTCTACAACACAAATTTAGCCATTTTATTTACTATGCAAAACCATCAGTAAACCTACAATGTCTTCTGAGTTTTATATGTAAGGTTAATGATGTTAAAATAGCGGTAAATCTGAAAAAAAATGTGGTTTTTGAGGACTCGTTTGCCTTACAACACCCTTCATGTTTCCCACCATGAACAGATTAAACTAAGTTGATTGCAATACATCGTAGGCCAAAACCTTGTCGCATAACCACTGTAAAACAATGTCTCAGACATCAGGCTGTGTATTCATAACCGTTTCATGTCTGGTTCCTTTCACGGCCACTGGGAACAATTCAGACTTGTTCAGTTTCCCTAGAATGAAGCATTTCACACCAAAGCGCTCTCAGTGACTCTATTTACATCATAGCCATTTAATCGTGCTGAAATTTAGAAAAATCAGTGGACCTTGTACAGCAGTAGCCACAGATGTTCAGGGCAAATGGTTGAAGTCTGTGATTTTTTCATTAATTTGAACTGTTTTCTTCACCACAGTTAACTTTACTAAATGACTATGTAGCTCATTATAGCTATATAAATAAGCTTATCCATGTTCCTACAGTCTGGAGAAAAAGTGCAGCAGTGGAATACTCTGTTCACATGGTGCTGTTGAAAGAATGTGTTTGCCTTTGTAGTCAGTTTCATTTGTCAGAAGTGGAAAAAGGCAAGAAGATGCAAAACTATACATGTAGCCGTATTTTTCATGCTGTAAACAATAACAAGTGGCAGAATTGCTTCAAGTGACAGATCTTTGCTCTTTACAAATAAAGGCAAAAGATGTCATTGAGTCAAATGCTTTCCATTTTGGAAAAGAAATGTCACACAAAACAAAAATGTCATACTCTTTTCCTTCCTGTCCTGTATGTCTACTACAATAAGTGACTGTTAATGTTCTCAGTTCATTTATATGTCTTTAGAGGTGGGCGAAATGGCAAAAATACACTCACCAGCCACTTTATAGGTTGGACCCCCTTTTGCCTTCAGAACTGCCTTAATTCTTTGTGGCATACTTTCAGCAAGGTGCTGGAAACGTTCCTCAGAGATTTTGGTTGGTTATTTGAGTTCCTGCTGCCTTTCTATCATCTGGAACCAGTCTGCCCATTCTCCTCTGACCTCTCACATCAACACTGGATATTTTCTCTTTTTCAGACCATTCTCTGTAAACCCCAGAGATGGTTGTGTGTGAAAATCCCAGTAGATCAGAAGTTTCTGAAATACTTTAAATAGGGTTAGGGTTATTTAATAACAAAAAACAGTAGAAGCAGCAAAAAAGAAAGAAAGAAAGCATTGTGTTCACAGAGCTCAGATGTCTGTAGCCTAGTTTGAGCTGATTTTGAAGTTGCAGCATCAGACACGGTGAAGTAGAAGACAAACCTGGTTGATGTGCGTTAAAATGTGTATGGATGTTGCTATGCCAACCACAGAGACAACAGAGACTGTTGGAGTGAGTTTATGTTGCATTCAGAAGTTTGCAAAAATTAAAAAGAGCATGAAAAAAAGATTCTGGCTTCTTAAAAAATGTGCCTTGGTGTGCGAGTGAATCCTGCTAGTAATCACCCTATTTTTATTTTAAGGACCACCGTCTAACTGCAACAGATTAGTTACCTTTGTTGTATCCTGATGCTGTTATGTTCCATTCATGAAACAGGCAATTAAAACGCTGATGATGCATCATGTGATCATGTCAAACAACATACTTTAAAATTGGTTTTACCAGATCAGTGGACTAGAAAATAAAACAGAGAATAGTTTCCTCAGCCAGTAAAACAAACCAAAAACTGTGTTTACTAGCCAGGTAATGCTAACAGCTGTTTAAACGATTCAGATCAGCTCAGACCTGAGATTCATTTGGGACCTAAACAATAAATATTATTACAGAAGGGGGGACTGGAGCACAGCAGATTCATGGACAGGATCAGTCAGGCATGAAGTAGGTTAGAGTTGTGAGCTATTTCAGCATTCGTTTTTAAAGGCTTAGTAAAGAATCCTAGATTAGATGGATGTCTAGGATGTGATCAGTATGTATGATGAGATACAAGAAAAAAAATGCAGCAAAAAGCTAAATTACACCTCACAGGTCACTATAGCGTGAAGGATACTGTGAACTAAAAAGTATGAGCTGATAATTTGGCTAACTAGTGGAGCAATCAAATGTGTCAAAAAGTTTCAGGCAACTCACAACATGCAACTAGTTGCATGAAAGTTTTATGGTGTAGAGACTTTATTTCGAATTTACTGCAAGAGGGTGGTCACCCAGCTTGAGATCAGAACCCAGGTATCTAAGGTTTGGAAGGCAAACACCACTTTTAGAACTACTAATTTTTTTTTTTTTTTATCATAATTTGTCCTCCTTAATTGGAGTTTTGGGTAGTGCAGTTTGTGAAATGTTGGAACCAAAAAATTGCACTCATATTATTGTGACGTTGTGTGTGTTGTGAAAGTATCACGATATGATAAGCTTGCCATTTTACCCACCTCTAAACTCATGCAAAGAGCTAAAGGGCTCAAAACAATTCATTAACAACCAACAGAATCTGGCTAAACCTCGAAATAACAAATTTATGATCTTTATTTTCTTCTGTGTTTTCCCCAAAGTTACCTAGCACAAGGCAAAGTTAAACTCTTAAGCCTAAGAAACTGACAAACTGCAAGTTCTCTTTAAATAGAGCTTGGCACAGGTGATGCTTGTTGTCGATGATTGCTAATAGGCTGTTGTCCTCCTCCCTCTAAAGACAAGTGTAGGGGTAGCTGGCCAGAGTCTTCTTGATGGCTCTCTGCCCTGTAAATGTCTCTGGACATCTACTACCCTGTGGATTTCAGACCCCACACACCTGACTTTAATATTAAGATGCTCCTGAAAGCCTTTATTACTTAGATCAGGAGTGTTGGAATGGCTGCCCTATACTGTGCCTCACTGAAAAGGCCTTCTGGGCTGAAACACATCTTATAACTTCACTCTGAAGGCATGGAGCTAAACTGCTGCAGGCGGAATGGACATTTTTGTGACATCACAAAATACAACGAATTTTAAACAGTTTTGTGTAGCTTATTTTACATGAATGAACTACATGGGCTGGGAAGTGAACACAGAAGTTCATGGAGGTTCTCTGAGCTCGCTGTTTTTTCTCAATAATAGGTGGTAGAGGTTGTGGGAGAGGGATTAGAAACATAGTGTTAATGGTCTATATTATTGCTCTGCTGGTTCTCTGTGATGTAATCAACAATCCGAATGTTTTTGAAGTGAATAAAAATCATTAAAACTTGATACGAGGTAATGAGAAAAAAAATATGTTGTTTTTTAAATGATATAGCAGGACGAATTATATGTAATTCGTATTTATAGGTAAACTTACATTCAGCCACATACCTATTAAATTCACCTTTCCTTGAAAGACTCATTCTAACCCTATCCAGCTAATCCTCAAATCCTAAAAACCCAAACCTAATCCCAATGTAATACTAGCGCAGCATCAACCCTAACTGAAAACTGAGTTGCACCAGAGAGTTTGGGATTTTCAGGATTTGTTGATGAGCTTCAAGCTGCCATCAAAACAAAGTTTGACCAACACAGCGAATCAAAACAGGCCCTCATTTGGCTCGGATGGTAACTGCTTATGTCCTGAAACACACCTTCTGAGTATGAAATGCCTGATACTGATATATTCTGTGAAAATAGCTCATTGTGATTTAATCCAAAGCTGAGTCACCAGAGAAGGTTTGAGATGGTTTCCTAACCTGTGTGACAGCAAGATAGGATATAATAATCCTGTACATATGGCAGCAGAGCTCTGGCAGTAATGGAAATACACTTACAGTTGGATGTAAGCAAGTCCCCCCATTAAATCTTTCTCTTTATTGAAATATGTGGACATATTTCAATATGTCCCCATTAAATCTTTCTCTTTATTGAAATATGTGGACATATCAGAATTGAATACTTAATTAAAAATATGTATAAATAAACGTAATGAAAAAGAAAAAAGATTATAATGGAAATTTGACATTGTCGTAATTAATTCATTAATAAAAAATACCAGAGTCATTTTTGTCCTTTGGAAAAAGTAAGTACACCCCCGAACTCAGTAACTGGCACTGCCCCCTTTGGCAGAAACAACTTTGTGCAGTCATTTCTTATAACTGTCTACCAGTTTCCGACAACTACTGGGAGAATTTTTGCTGATTTCCCCAGGCAGAAGTCTTTCAACTGTGCAATGTTTGTGAGGGGTCTCTTGCATGTGCAGCTCATTTCATATCCCTCCCACACTATTTCAGTGGGACTCAGATCTGAGCTTTGATTAGACCTTTCCATACCCCTCCACTTCTTCCTTTTCAGCCATTCATTGGTATTTTTACTTGTACGTTTGGGATTGTTATCCTGTTGGAAGGTCCGCTTGAACTTTTTTACAGATGGTCTCACATTCTTCTCAGGCTCTCTCTGGTATGAAAGAGTTCATAGTCGAATCTGTGGTGGCTAATTGGCCAGGTCCTGAAGCAGCAAAGCAGCTCCAAACCAAACCAAGGCACCATGAGGTTCTTCTGATCAAATGCTTCTTTGTTTTGTCCAAAATGACATCTAGTACAGGGAGATTCACTTGAAAGAGGCCTTGAATATTCTGGAATAACTCTCGCTAGGACGAAGCAATCTGATTGAAACCACATAAAATGTGCTCCTCAGTATATGGAGCTTTGATCAAGCCAGGATGCCCCTGTGCAGTGGTTTTAAATATTCTCCTCTTGTAGATGTTCTTTCAGGCAGTGAAATCATTCGACTGATTTTCAGTATTTTAGATATCTTCTTCCCTCCCATCGACCCACCACGGATGGGAGGGGCAGTAGTAGGGGTTCGGTGCATTGTGGATCGGGCAGTGTCTTGGACGCCTTGGCGTCCTAATCCTTGGTCCGAGGTTGAGAGATACCAGCTAGATATAGTTCCCCTCAACACACAGCTTGGGCTCTGGGTCCAATCTCCTTGAGAGGAGCTGGACTTTATTCTTTTCTGGAGTTCCCCATGGTGAGAGGCGGTGGGCAGGTGTGGGCTTTCTCATAGCCCCTCGACTCGGTGCCTGTATGTTGGGGTTTTCTCTGGTGGGCGAGAGGGTAGCTTCCCTACGCCTTCGGGTTGGGGAATGGGTCCTGACTGTTGTCTGTGCTTATGCACCGAACAGCAGTTCAGAGTACCAAGCCTTCCTAGAGTCCTTGGGAGGGGTGCTTGAAAGTGCTCCTCCTGGAGACTCGATTGTCCTACTGGGGGACTTCAACGCTCACGTGGGCAACAACAGTAAAACCTGGAGGGGTGTGATTGGGAGGAATGGCCTCTCTGATCTGAACCCGAGTGGTGTTCAGTTTTTGGACTTCTGTGCAAACCACAGTTTGTCCATAACGAGCACCATGTTTGAACACAAGGATGTTCATAAGTGTACATGGCACCAGGACACCCTAGGCCGCAGTTCAATGATTGACTTTGTAGTCGTGTCAGTGGACTTGCAGCCATGTGTTTTGGACACTCGGGTAAAGAGAGGAGCTGAGCTGTCAACTGATCACCACCTGTGGTGAGTTGGATCAGGTGGTGGGGGAAGATGCCAGTCAGACCAGGCAAACCCAAACGTATAGTGAGGGTTTGCTGGGAACGTCTGGCAGAAGAACCTGTCAGATTGATCTTCAACTCACACCTCCATCAGAACTTTGACCAGATATCGGGGGAGGTGGGGGACATTGACTCAGAATGGGCCATGTTCCGCTCCTCCATTGTTGAAGCGGCTGACTGTAGCTGTGGTCGCAAGGTAGTTGGTGCCTGTCAGGGCGATAATCCTTGAACCCGGTGGTGGACACCCCAGGTGAGAGATGCCGTCAAGCTGAAGAAGGAGTCCTACTGGACATGGTTGGCCTGTAGGACACCAGAGGCAGCTGGCAGGTATCGACAGGCCAAGCGATCTGCGGCTTCAGTCGTTGCCAAGGCAAAAACCCAGTTGTGGGAAGAGTTCGGTGAGGCCTTGGAAAGTGACTTTAAGTCAGCTTTGAAAAGATTCTGGCAAACCGTCAGGCGACTCAGAAGGGGAAAGCAGTGTGCCACTAGCACTGTATATAGTGGAGATGGTGTGCTGCTGACTTCGGCTGAAGACGTCATTGGGCGGTGGAAGGAATACTTTGAGGATCTTCTCAATCCCACCAACACATTCTCCAGTGAGGAGGCAGAGTCTGGGGACACGGGAATAGGCTTGTCCATTACTGAGGCCGAAGTCGCTAAGGTAGTTAAGAAGCTCCTTGGTGGCAAGGCTCCAGGGGTGGATGAGATCCGCCCTGAGTTCCTCAAGGCTCTGGATGTTGTGGGGCTGTCTTGGCTGACACGCCTTTTCAACATTGCGTGGACATCGGGGGCTGTGCCACTGGATTGGCAGACTGGGGTGGTGGTGCCTCCTTTTAAAAAGAGGGACCGGAATGTGTGTTCCAACTACAGGGGAATCACACTCCTCAGCCTCCCTGGTAAGGTCTATGCAGGGGTACTGGAGAAGAGAGTCCGGCTTATAGTCGAACCTCAGATTCAGGAGGAGCAGTGCGGGTTCCGCCATGGTCGTGGAACACTGGACCAACTCTTTACCCTCTCCATGGGAGGGGTTCATGGGAGTTTGCCCCACCAGTCCGCATGTGCTTTGTGGATTTGGAGAAGGCATTCGACTGTGTTCCCCGGGGTATTGTGTGGGAGGTGCTTCGGGAGTACGGGGTACATGGCTCTTTGCTACGAGCCATTCAGGCCCTGTACAAACAAAGCAGGAGTTTGGTTCGCATGGCCGGCAGTAAGTCAGACTCGTTCCCAGTGAGAGTTGGACTCCGTCAGGGCTGCCCTTTGTCACCGATTCTATTCATAATTTTTATGGATAGAATTTCCAGGCGCTGTCAGGGGATGGAGGGTGTCTGGTTTGGTGACCTCAAGGTCACATCGCTGCTGTTTGCAGATGATGTGGTCCTATTGGGGACATCAGGCCGTGAACTTCAGCTTTCACTGGATCGGTTTGCAGCCGAGTGTGAAGCGGCCGGGATGAGGATCGGTACCTCCAAATCCGAGGCCATGGTTCTCATGCAGGAAAGGGTGGAGAGCCCTCTCTGGGTCGGGGATGAGCTCTTGCCTCAAGTGGAGGAGTTTAAGTATCTTCGCCTATGGTCATGAGCTTTTGGTGAATACAAGCGGCCGAAATGAGTTCCAAAAAGGTTCTTTTTTTTATTTTGCCAAGAATTTTTGCCAAGTCATTTTGGGCCGTTTGCTTTGGTCCATTGTTCATGAAATGTACAGACTATGTATAGAACAATGTAAGAGCCATAAAGCAGAAAAGATAGAATGTGGAAATATGTACAATTTATATTTTATTTTATTCTTAATTCATGTCATTGTGTAATTCATAATTCTAAGAAAATGATTATTAATATAAAAATGTTTGATGACGCTTCCTCAGAGTAGCGTAACTGAGAACGTGCAGCACCAGTTCAGTCAGAGCTGCGCAACGCCCGGGAGCATATAGTTTTCTTACCGTACCTGCATTCACATTTGTAACCGTTTGATTTTCTAAGTAAAGACACCTAAACTCAAAGAACTTGTCATGTCGTGCGCGTGAAGAAATTACTGTGTCTGCAGCTCTAAGTGGTACTTTTTGGAAACTGAAGAAAGTGTCACTACAATTAGTAAGAAAACTGCTCACGGATGGACCAAGAGTGACTGAAAACCGAACTTTTTGGATGCTAATCAGGAGCCAACCATCAGTTAACACCTCCGAACGGTGTGTCAGACATCATTCTGGAGAGGATTTACTGAGAGCGAACGAGGTGGTAAGCCTGCCGAATTAACATATGAAAGGACGAATTGCCTTTAAAAGACTCGTTTGCTAGATAGAAGGAAGCCACGACTGTGCTAGTTTGAAGCTAAGTTAAGCCAAGAAGCTAACACTATTTAGCTACTGAATGACTTGCAGCTTGAGCCAAGAAGCTAATGCTATTTAGCTAAACAATGACTTGCAGATTCATGCTAACTTGTTAATTGAAGCCTGAAACCGAAAATTACTGAAAGCTCTGTGTGTTTTGGAAATTGTGAAGCATTTATTGGATGAAGAAAAGTGTTATTGGAATACTTTTGATTCATATGCACACAGTTTGCACACCACTTTATTGAGAAAAGAAATATGGAGGAAGGTAATGTTGAAACAGTTGGCACTGAAGAAATGGCCACCAAACGGCCAGTCAAGTTAACTGAGAAGGCAATTGAGAACAAACTGTACAGGCTACTTGGCTCCAGGAGAAGTTTTCTAGCCCGACTCACAACTCTAAGGAGGGAAGTTACCAGTTTAATCACATTAGCTGATAATTTGTCAATAGTGAAAGAAATAATGCAGGAAGAATTTAATCCAGTTCTCCAAGATTTTGTTGACATCACTGAACAATTAGGAGATCTTTTACCTGAAGATGAGAAAGAGGCAGATATTAACAACTGGTTTGAGCCTAAAATGACAGTTATCAGACAGTTTACTGAAGAAACTGACAAATGGAAGGAGCAGGAGACCTTGAACTTACAACGAACAAACCAAGAATCACAAGCTGAGGAAGAGATAAACCCTGATGATAGTGTGTCACAAGTGAGCCATAAGTCCAATAAACTAAGCAAGAAGGGCTCGTGTGCTGGGCGCTCAACTGTCGTGTCTTCTCGTGCATCACTTTGTGCTATTGAAGAAGCCAAGCTCTCTGGTCTAGTAGAACGTGCTGCTATTCTGGAGAAGAAACAAGAGTTAGAAATGGAAGAAGTACGTATCAAAGCAGCTAAAGAGAAGTTAGATCTAGATGCAGCTATTGCAGAAAAAAGAGCAAAAGTCAGAATACTGAAACAGTATGTGAAATCAGAGGATGGCATGAACAGCTACCTGCGCCCTCATGCAGCAGGTGGTGCAAGAGTGAAAGAAGAGGAAAACCCCGCCCCTCTCTCTCAGATCAGGTCTTCTTACAGAAGCCAGGCATCACTAAGGCCATTGCAAGATGTAAGACATCAGGTTGCTACAGTAAACACTGCAGTGCAACAGCATGATGGAAGCATGGGTGGCCTTCTGAAAGTAATGGAAAATCAAAACGCTATTACAGAGATGCTTGTTAAGCAACAGCAGTATGCTCAGCTTCCTGAGAAAGAAGTGGCAGTGTTCAAGGGTGATCCACTTACTTATAGATCTTTCATTAGAGCTTTCGAACAAGCCATTGAGCAGAAGACGGACAGTGAACAAGACAAATTGTATTACCTACAACAGTTCACTGCAGGAGAACCGCAGGAGCTTGTTCGAAGCTGCGAACACAGACCATTACACAAGGGGTTCAAAGAAGCAAAAGAGCTCTTAAAGAAACATTATGGAGATGAGTTGGTCATTGCAAGCGCTTACATCGATAAAGCTTTAAAGTGGGCACCAATCAAAGCTGAAGATGGCAAAGCACTTAAGACCTATGCATTATTCCTAACTGGTTGTTGCAACACGAGCCAGGATGTTGAATCGATGGAGGAAATGAATAATCCTACGAATATGAGGATGGTGGTATCCAAACTACCTTACAAGATGCGAGAAAGTTGGCGCAATGAAGCATTTAAAATCAAGGAGAAAAGAGGACTCAGAGCAAGATTTGCCGACCTCGTCACCTTCATTGACCGACAGTCTAAGATAGCCATGGATCCACTCTTTGGAGACCTCCAAGGCAAAAACCCACCACCAGCAGGAAAAGGCAAGGAAATTGGGAAAGTGGGCAAGAGTGGAGGAAAAGGAGCAAGCTTTGCAACCAATGTGGCGGTGGAAAAGGAAAGTGCAGCTGCAACACCAAAGCAAGCAAGCTCATCCAAGATAGGACCTTCTTTTGAAACTCCATGTCTATTTTGTCAAGGAAACCACACATTGGAAACTTGTAACAAGATTAAAGAGAAAAAGAACCAGGAACGTCTTGACTTTTTAAAGTCAAAGGGACTGTGTTTCGGGTGTTTGAGGCAAGGTCATATTAGCCAGAACTGTAAGAAAAAGATTGTATGCAAACAGTGCTCACGAAAACACCCAGACATTCTTCATCAGAATGAAGGAGTTAAGAACACGAGTTCTGTAATGGAACAGGTTAATACTCGTAAGGATGAGATGTCTGCGACTCCAAGTCCTGTCAAGGAAGAAGTGTGTGGCTACACTGGGGCTGGAGAAACAGACTGCCTACTACCCGTGGTTCCTGTGAAGGTGAAGTCCCGCATCAGTGGAAGATCCATAGAAACCTATGCGTTTATGGACCCTGGGAGTACGGCCACGTTCTGTACAGAGGACCTTAGAAAGAGGCTGAATGAGAAGGGAAAGTCGACTCAGATCTCCTTAAGCACCATGGGTCAGAACGAAGCAGAAGAACAAAGGTTGATCAATAGCTACCTGCTCACAGGCCTTGAAGTATGTAGTCTTGATGGAGAAGAGTACCTGTGGCTACCCAAAGTTTTCACACACAGTAATATCCCTGTGCAGAGAGAAAACATTCCCAGTCAGCAACATCTACAGAAGTGGTCCTACCTGAATGAGGTGAATCTACCGTGTATCGATGCAAGTGTAGGCCTTCTGATTGGTGCCAACAACTCTAAAGCAATGGAGCCTTGGCATGTTATTAACAGCCAAGAGGAAGGACCCTATGCTGTAAAGACGGTTCTCGGCTGGATGGTGTATGGTCCAGTGACAAATGAAAACCCGCTTGTCAGAGGCAAAATAGCTCCTTACAGTGTTAATCGAATTGCAGTTGAGGAAGTGGAACAGCTACTTGTACAGCAATATAACACAGATTTTCCGGAGCGTCTATATGATGACAAAGAGGAAATGTCACAAGAGGACAAGTTGTTTATGGAATCAGTGCAAAGCACAACCAAGTTCACAGACGGACATTACAGTGTGGGGCTCCCACTGAGAGACAAGGGTGTGAAAATGCCCAACAACCGCTGTGTGGCCGAGCAGCGATCTGCTGGTCTTAAGAGAAAGTTGATAAGGAACCAAGAGTTTCTGGAGGACTACAAAGGCTTTATGAAAAGTATGCTGGAAAAAGGCTACGCCATGGAAGTTCCTCAAGATCAGCTCGCCCGTGATGACGACAGGGTTTGGTATATCCCGCACCATGGGGTATACCACCCGAAGAAAAAGAAAATACGTGTTGTTTTCGATTGCAATGCTAGCTTCCAGGATGTCTCGCTCAATGGTCAGTTGATGCAGGGACCTGACCTCACCAACACTCTCATTGGTGCCTTAGTGAGGTTTCGAGAAGAACCGATAGCTGTGATGGCGGACATAGAGTCCATGTTTTATCAGGTGAGAGTCCCAGAGTCAGACGCTTACCTGCTGCGATTTCTGTGGTGGCCGGCTGGTGATCTTAGCGCACCTGTAAAAGAATACAGGATGATGGTACATCTTTTTGGAGCGACGTCTTCCCCTAGCATTGCGTCCTATGTGCTATGAAGAACAGCAGAAGATCGAAGAGCCACCGCAGCCCCAGAAGCCGTGGAAACAGTTCTACATCATTTTTATGTGGACGATTGTCTCAAATCGGTGGGGACGGAGGAGGAAGCAGTCTTCTTGGTGAAGAATGTTCGACACTTGTGCGCTGAAGAGGGTTTTACCCTCACCAAGTGGGTCAGCAACAGCAGGAGGGTCTTGTCTTCCATTCCTGCAGAACTCCGAGCCACTGAGTTGAGAGACCTCGACCTCACAAAGGATGCCCTGCCCACAGAACGAGCTCTTGGTGTACAATGGTGCACAGAGGATGATGTGTTCATGTACAGCATCAAGTCACAGGACAAGCCCAAGACAAGAAGAGGTATTCTTTCTGTTGTAAATTCCACCTACGACCCTCTTGGCTTCCTGGCACCATTGATACTCCCTGCCAAGCTTCTCCTGAGGGATCTGTGTAAAGAAAAGCTAGGATGGGATGAAGAGATCGATGACTCACGAACAGAACAGTGGAGTAAGTGGCTGGAAGATCTCACTCTCCTCTCAGGCTTCAGCATCAGAAGATGTGTCAAACCCCAGGCCTTTGGAACCACAGTGGTTGCCAGGTTACACCATTTTTCTGATGCTAGCGAGGTTGCCTATGGCACAGTATCTTACCTCGTTTTGGTGAATGACCAGGGCAGAATCCATTGTTCCATGATGATGGGGAAGTCTAGAGTGTCCCCACTCAAGCAGATCACTGTGCCAAGGCTAGAGTTGACTTCAGCAGTGGTTGCAGTCAAGGTGGATAGGATGCTGCAAGAGGAAATGCAGATCCCACTTCAGCAGTCAATTTTCTGGACTGACAGCACAACGGTTCTGAAGTACATCGATAGTGAGACTGCCCGTTACAAAACTTTCGTGGCAAATAGAATCACACTCATACGAGAGGCCACTAAACCATCTCAGTGGAGGTATATCAGAACGTCGCAGAACCCGGCTGACAAAGTAACCAGGGGTATGAAAGCCAAAAAGTTAATGGAAGATAAAGACTGGATAAATGGCCCAGAATTCCTTTCACAGCCAGAAAGTGAATGGCCACAGAGACCAGACAACCTGAATCAGAGCATGCAGAATGACCCGGAGGTGAAAAGTGTCACGGTAAACACCATCACTACAGAAGAAAAGCTTGATTGTATGAACAAGTTACTTGATTATTATGACAGTTGGAACCGACTGAAGAGGGCGACTGCATGGATAATGAAAGCTAGAGAACTATTGATCAACCTGAAAAACAAAAGAAGAGAGTTTCAAAGTGAGATCAGTCAAACGGAAAAGGATCCAGTGAAGCAGAAGTTGCATGTGCAGCAAAGTATGGAAAGGTACAAGACTACCATGGAAAAGAAAGCACTTACCTTGGAACAGCTGACGACGGCAGAAGCAGAAATCATCCGGTACAGCCAAGCCCAATGTTTTCCTGAGGAGATTGATGCACTCTGCAATAGTAAGTCTGTCAAGAAAAGCAGCCAGTTGCACAAACTCGATCCCATGTTGAAAGATGGCATCCTAAGGGTAGGAGGACGGCTAGTTAAATCTGCCATGCCAGCGGACATAAAACATCCTGCGATACTGTCCAAACACTCAAGAGTTGCATTCCTCATCCTGAGTGACATCCATGAGAAGATCGGTCACTGCGGGCGCAATTACATGTTATCGCAGTTGAGAGAGAAGTTTTGGATCCCACAAGCAACCTCCGCCATCAGGAAACTTATATCCAAATGCACGGTTTGCAGAAGATGACAAGGACGAGTTGGTGAACAGAAAATGGCACCTCTGCCGGAAGATCGTCTTGTACCAGACAAGCCGCCATTCACAAATGTTGGAATTGATTACTTCGGCCCATTTGAAGTGAAACGGGGCCGGAGCACTGTCAAAAGGTATGGTGTGATGTTCACCTGCCTCACAATCAGAGCAGTGCACATTGAGGTGGCTGACAGTCTGGACAGAAGTGCTTGTATCAATGTCCTTCGTCGCTTTGTAAGTAGAAGAGGACAGGTCTCCATAATGCGATCCGACAATGGCACCAATTTTGTTGGTGCTGAGAAGGAATTGAGAGAGGCACTGAAAAACCTGAACCAATCAGAAATTGAGAAAACAATGCAAAAGAAAGGCATCAAGTGGATTTTCAATAGTCCAGCGGCATCACATCAAGGAGGGATTTGGGAGCGGCAGATCCGTTCAGTTCGCAGGATTCTTAGCGTTCTGCTTAAGGAACAGACCCTCACCGACGACAGCCTTCAAACACTTCTTTGTGAGGTTGAAAGCATAATAAATGGCCGACCCATAACCAGCGTGTCAGATGATCCACACGACTTGGATCCTCTGACCCCCAACCACCTGTTGTTGATGAAGACCCAGCCTAACCTACCACCAGGAATCTTCAACCCGGATGATCTATACACAAGGAAGCGCTGGAGGCAAGTACAATATCTTGCGGATCTATTCTGGCGCAGATGGACTCGCGAATACCTCCCCCTCCTCCAGGAACGCCAGAAATGGACGAGACAGAAGAGGAACTGTGAACCTGGAGATGTAGTGCTAGTAGTCGATAGTTCATCTCCACGCAACACTTGGATCATGGGAAGAATAATACAAGTCCTACCTGACTTCAGTGGAACTGTGCGCCGTGTGAAGTTGCAAACAAAAAACAGCATCCTAGAGAGATCTGTGCATAAGCTATGCTTATTGCAAGAATCCAAATGAAAAGAAAAAAAAGGGGACTTTTTTATTTAAAGATTGTTTATTTGTAGCTTATTGATAGTCTTGATTTGATGGCTCTTAGTTTAAGTTCATTGATAATTGCGTAATCTTACAGTATACCCAATTAGGGGCTGGATATGTAAGAGCCATAAAGCAGAAAAGATAGAATGTGGAAATATGTACAATTTATATTTTATTTTATTCTTAATTCATGTCATTGTGTAATTCATAATTCTAAGAAAATGATTATTAATATAAAAATGTTTGATGACGCTTCCTCAGAGTAGCGTAACTGAGAACGTGCAGCACCAGTTCAGTCAGAGCTGCGCAAGGCACGGGAGCATATAGTTTTCTTACCGTACCTGCATTCACATTTGTAACCGTTTGATTTTCTAAGTAAAGACACCTAAACTCAAAGAACTTGTCATGTCGTGCGCGTGAAGAAATTACTGTGTCTGCAGCTCTAAGTGGTACTTTTTGGAGACTGAAGAAAGTGTCACTACAAACAACAAGTACTTTTAAATTATGTCAAAAACTGAAAAATGTCCAAAATGGAGATATGAGGTTTTCTTCTGACAGCAGCGTTATGTTGGGGCATACAAAGTACATATATTTTTTTTGGGGGGGGGGGGGGGGGGTGAAAACATCATTTTAAAGTGAAGTTAAACAATTTAGATTGATAATGAGTTTATTTTTTCTTATAAAAAATTTCTTTAGATAGACAAAACACTTCTTGTAAGTCACTCTGGATAAGAGCGTCTGCTAAACGCTGTAAATGTAAATGTCACTAATGAAACAGTTTTAGTCTGTAGGCGGAGCTTTTTCTTTTCAGAGCAAGAAGTGAGACTACATCCCTGTCCCTCATGGCCACGCGATGAGCAGTTACATCACATTGTTGGGAAGTTTGGAAGTGTCCCAAAGTCTGAAAATTGTTGTGTAACAATTTTTCACTCCCAAAACACATTTTCTGCAATTTCAGTAAGCGTTTTGTTGTGTTTAGTGAAAATAATATGACTTTATGTGTGAACAGCTGTTCAAAGCTGGGTTCGTTAGTCATGTACCTTGAATTTTTTTTAGTTCAACTGGAACATTTGGTCAAGTTTGGTGTGACTGTTTCGGTAGTGACAAAATGGAATATTCAATCTTTTTTTTTTTACATTTTTAAATGATTTTTTAAATAAACATATTTGAGGTGGAGGGTCATGCCAAAGCAAATCTAAGTTTGTAAAACGTTTGTTTTGTGTTTGTTTGTGTTTTGAACTCTGACTTTGAATGAGTTTGGTAGAATGATTGCTCTTTGATTCCTAAGTCATCCCAATAAAAAATACTCAGAAACGCTTAGGTACTGATGCAGCTATATTTTTATTTCAAGAAAACAAAGAAGCAAGATCAACTGAGGGCATTTTGAGATCTCATCACATTGGATAGCTCATTTCCCAAGTGGAGGAATTGGAGGAATTGGAGGAATTGGAGGGATAGCCGGCAGCCGTGCGAATAGGAACGGCAGCAGAAGGTTCAGAATGTAGTTGTTGTTGTTGTTGTTGTTGGGGACGTAGTTGGGGTAGTACTGTGGAGGGTAATATCCTCTTTGGTAGCTCTGCAAGTAGACGCATTACTGACATTTAGGGCTGTGATAAAGATAATATGAAACAATATACAGCTTTTGCCAAATTACGTCACATATTCATACCAAAATATAAACACTGAATAATCCCCAGCATGATAATATGACTCTAGAGGGAGTTGAATAGACCAAACCGTGCTACTGACCTCTTCGCTCGATGAGCGCTTCTCTCTTTCATGCTCAACCTGTGAAAACAAGTAGTTTCAGTGCAATGACAATTATACACCGTCAGAAAAGGAAGAAGTCTTTAGAGCTTCAGAGCTGATCAGTACTTACAGGGGCTGCACAGCACAGCGCAACAAGACACACTGCAACAAGCACGACCTTCATGGTTTTCCTGTTATTTGTGACTGATAAAGAAAGTCAAGGACATCAGTATATTAGCTTCAGTCTTTTGCAAAAATGCCACCGAGGTTCAGCTACAGAAGATCCAGTCTTACCTTCAGAGCAGGAAGAAAAGACGTTTGAAGTCTTGAGTCACGGATGCTTTTTAAAGAGCTGCTCTATCTACAGCTGTCCAATCAGTGACCTAATTTTGTATGCAGTGTGATCACACCCAGTTTGGCAATATGCACTAAGCACAATAGTCAGGGAATGAGGCGTGGCTTTCTATTCTGAGAGGTTAGAGGGCAGGTCTGGACAAAATCATTGCGAAATATATTTTAAAATCATATCTGATGCCACAACACAGTAAACTTTCGGCTGTTTTCCTATATAGTCCAGCACTGATAAGAAAATACTATGATAAGACATGGAAACAGGCCTTTTACAGGTTAAAGGAGTGTAGAACTCAGTCTAGAGTTCAGTCTTGGAATTTCATTGCACTGTCTGCTTCTTACAATCTAAACACATCTAATGGTGGTAAGATGTGTTTGGCCAGTCCGTGTAATTATAGTTATAGATGCTTACGGTGCTGTGGTGAGAACACCGAGTTATTCATTTTTTCAGTTTCCAAAACTGGAGCGCAAAACATTTATCAAGAGATGCAGAGAAATTGGTTGACCACCAACGCTGCCCCCCTCTAATAAACAGCACTTAAAGCTTTCGACTTTGAGAGCGAGGCAGAAAATCAAGCTCCACTCTTGCTTCAGATCCGAAATTGGCTGACACGCCTTTTCAACATTGCGTGGACATCGGGGGCTGTGCCACTGGATTGGCAGACTGGGGTGGTGGTGCCTCTTTTTAAAAAGGGGGACCGGAGGGTGTGTTCCAACTACAGGGGAATCACACTCCTCAGCCTCCCTGGTAAGGTCTATGCAGGGGTACTGGAGAAGAGAGTCCGGCTTATAGTCGAACCTCGAATTCAGGAGGAGCAGTGCGGGTTCCGCCATGGTCGTGGAACACTGGACCAACTCTTTACCCTCTCCATGGGAGGGGTTCATGGGAGTTTGCCCAACTAGTCCGCATGTGCTTTGTGGATTTGGAGAAGGCATTCGACTGTGTTCCCCGGGGTATTGTGTGGGAGGTGCTTCGGGAGTACGGGGTACATGGCTCTTTGCTACGAGCCATTCAGGCCCTGTACAAACAAAGCAGGAGTTTGGTTCGCATGGCCGGCAGTAAGTTAGACTCGTTCCCAGTGAGAGTTGGACTCCGTCAGGGCTGCCCTTTGTCACCGATTCTATTCATAATTTTTATGGATAGAATTTCCAGGCACAGTCAGGGGATGGAGGGTGTCTGGTTTGGTGACCTCAAGGTCACATCGCTGCTGTTTGCAGATGATGTGGTCCTATTGGGGACATCAGGCCGTGAACTTCAGCTTTCACTGGATCGGTTTGCAGCCGAGTGTGAAGCGGCTGGGATGAGGATCAGTACCTCCAAATCCGAGGCCATGGTTCTCACACGGGAAAGGGTGGAGAGCCCTCTCTGGGTCGGGGATGAGCTCTTGCCTCAAGTGGAGGAGTTTAAGTATCTCAGGGTCTTGTTCACGAGTGATGGTACAAGGGAGCGGGAGATTGACAAGCGGATTGGTGCTGGGTCAGCAGTGATGCAAGCTCTTTACCGGTCTGTTGTGGTAAAGAAAGAGCTGAGCCATAAGGCAAGGCTCTCGATTTACTGGTCGATCTACATTCCCACCCTCGCCTATGGTCCTGAGCTTTGGTTAATGACCGAAAGAACGAGATCGCGAATACAAGCGGCCTAAATGAGTTCCTCCGCAGGGTGTCTGGACTCTCCCTTAGAGATAGGGTGAGAAGTTCGGTCATCCGGGAGGGACTCAGAGTAGAGCCGCTGCTTCTCCACGTCGAGAGGAGCCAGTTGAGGTGGTTCGGGCATCTTGTTAGGATGCCTCCTGGACGCCTCCCTTGGGAGGTGTCACAGGCAAGTCCACCCGGGAGGAGACCCCGGGGAAGACCCAGGACACGCTAGCGTGATTATATTGCCCAGCTGGCCTGGGAGCGCCTCGGAATCCCCCCCAGGGAGCTAGTGGAAGTGGCTGGGGAAAGGGAGGTCTGGACCTGGATTGCTTAGGATGCTGCCCCCGTGACCCAAACCCCGAAGAAGCAGAAGATGATGGATGGATAGATATCTTCTTAAATCTCTTCCAAAACTCATAGACACCTACAACTTTCTTTCTGAAGGCCTCAGAGAGCTCTTTTGATCTAGGCATTGTGATTCCACATACTTCAGTAGCAAAGTACAATCCAGACCAGATACCAGGGGCTTAAAAATTCCTCGCAGATATTCCCCAAAATAACAGAGCTCTAATCATTAGCACCCAAAAGGGGGCACCTGATTTCAATTTGACACATTTGAAATGATATATGTAGGGATGTACTTTCATTTTCTGCATAATTAAGTTGCATTGCTGTTTATTTCAATTGTATAAAAGATGACAAAAAGGTTCTTTTTTTTATTTTGCCAAGAATTTTTGCCAAGTCATTTTGGGCCATTTGCTTTGGTCCATTGTTCATGAAATGTACAGACAATGTATAGAACAACAAGTACTTTTAAATTATGTCAAAAACTGAAAAATGTCCAAAATGGAGATATGAGGTTTTCTTCTGACAGCAGCGTTATGTTGGGGCATACAAATCACATATATTTTTTTTTTGGGGGGGGGGGGGGGGGGGGGGGGTGAAAACATCATATTAAAGTGAAGTTAAACAATTTAGATTGATCATGAGTTTATTTTTTCTTATAAAAAATTTCTCTAGATAGACAAAACACTTCTTGTAAGTCACTCTGGATAAGAGCGTCTGCTAAACGCTGTAAATGTAAATTTACTATCTAATTCACTAATGAAACAGTTTTAGTCTGTAGGCGGAGCTTTTTCTTTTCAGAGCAAGAAGTGAGACTACATCCCTGTCCCTCATGGCCACGCGATGAGCAGTTACATCACATTGTTGGGAAGTTTGGAAGTGTCCCAAAGTCTGAAAATTGTTGTGTAACAATTTTTCACTCCCAAAACACATTTTCTGCAATTTCAGTAAGCGTTTTGTTGTGTTTAGTGAAAATAATATGACTTTATGTGTGAACAGCTGTTCAAAGCTGGGTTCGTTAGTCAATGTACCTTGAATTTTTTTTAGTTCAACTGGAACATTTGGTCAAGTTTGGTGTGACTGTTTTGGTAGTGACAAAATGGAATATTCAATCTTTTTTTTTTTACATTTTTAAATGATTTTTTAAATAAACATATTTGAGGTGGAGGGTCATGCCAAAGCAAATCTAAGTTTGTAAACCGTTTGTTTTGTGTTTGTTTGTGTTTTGAACTCTGACTTTGAATGAGTTTGGTAGAATGATTGCTCTTTGATTCCTAAGTCATCCCAATAAAAAATACTCAGAAACGCTTAGGTACTGATGCAGCTATATTTTTATTTCAAGAAAACAAAGAAGCAAGATCAACTGAGGGCATTTTGAGATCTCATCACATTGGATAGCTCATTTCCCAAGTGGAGGAATTGGAGGAATTGGAGGAATTGGAGGAATTGGAGGAATTGGAGGGATAGCCGGCAGCTGTGCGAATAGGAACGGCAGCAGAAGGTTCAGAATGTAGTCGTTGTTGTTGTTGTTGTTGTTGGGGACGTAGTTGGGGTAGTACTGTGGAGGGTAATATCCTCTTTGGTAGCTCTGCAAGTAGACGCATTACTGACATTTAGGGCTGTGATAAAGATAATATGAAACAATATACAGCTTTTGCCAAATTACGTCACATATTCATACCAAAATATAAACACTGAATAATCCCCAGCATGATAATATGACTCTAGAGGGAGTTGAATAGACCAAACCGTGCTACTGACCTCTTCGCTCGATGAGCGCTTCTCTCTTTCATGCTCAACCTGTGAAAACAAGTAGTTTCAGTGCAATGACAATTATACACCGTCAGAAAAGGAAGAAGTCTTTAGAGCTTCAGAGCTGATCAGTACTTACAGGGGCTGCACAGCACAGCGCAACAAGACACACTGCAACAAGCACGACCTTCATGGTTTTCCTGTTATTTGTGACTGATAAAGAAAGTCAAGGACATCAGTATATTAGCTTCAGTCTTTTGCAAAAATGCCACCGAGGTTCAGCTACAGAAGATCCAGTCTTACCTTCAGAGCAGGAAGAAAAGACGTTTGAAGTCTTGAGTCACGGATGCTTTTTAAAGAGCTGCTCTATCTACAGCTGTCCAATCAGTGACCTAATTTTGTATGCAGTGTGATCACACCCAGTTTGGCAATATGCACTAAGCACAATAGTCAGGGAATGAGGCGTGGCTTTCTATTCTGAGAGGTTAGAGGGCAGGTCTGGACAAAATCATTGCGAAATCATATCAAAAATCATATCTGATGCCACAACACAGTAAACTTTCGGCTGTTTTCCTATATAGTCCAGCACTGATAAGAAAATACTATGATAAGACATGGAAACAGGCCTTTTACAGGTTAAAGGAGTGTAGAACTCAGTCTAGAGTTCAGTCTTGGAATTTCATTGCACTGTCTGCTTCTTACAATCTAAACACATCTAATGGTGGTAAGATGTGTTTGGCCAGTCCGTGTAATTATACTTATAGATGCTTACGGTGCTGTGGTGAGAACACCGAGTTATTCATTTTTTCAGTTTCCAAAACTGGAGCGCAAAACATTTATCAAGAGATGCAGAGAAATTGGTTGACCACCAACGCTGCCCCCCTCTAATAAACAGCACTTAAAGCTTTCGACTTTGAGAGCGAGGCAGAAAATCAAGCTCCACTCTTGCTTCAGATCCGAAATCATCCGCAGGTGTTTCTGCCCATCCTTCCACTGTGAGAAGGCAGTCTCGGAAGATGCTTTTAAACCGTTTTTACTTTGAAATATACCTTGAATGGATGCCTTCATTTAGTTTTAGTTTTTTTCTAAGGAGCTTGAGGGTCTCTGACCTTTTTTTGCAAAGGAAGAAAGAAACAAACGCATTCTCCGTGTTTCTCCACGTTACCAACAGCAGTACTTTTGATGGCAAAAAATCTGTCACAACTTAAACCTCACTTTTTATTTTACTTACATCTTACAGAGAGGCAGGCCTGGCTCATTACATTATAGGCCCCTGGAGACAAAAGTGTGGTGGGCCTCTATCCTCCATCCATCCATTTTCTAAGCCGCTTCTCCGTCAGGGTCGCGGGGGGGTGCTGGAGCCTATCAAGTCTTCGGGCGAAAGGCAGGATACACCCTGGACAGGTCGCCAGTCCATCGCAGGGCCTCTATCATATATTTATTTATTTGTTTACCCTATGTTTATTTTTTTTTACCCCTTATTTATTTATTTATTTATTTATTTATTTCCCTGTAAAGCTCAATTGTTGATCATACTATTGTTTAGCAGGAGAGCTGGTGTTGAGCTACGCTGGTTACGCCGGTTCAATATTCAAAGTAAAGTATGCTTGGTTCATGTGCTAAATCTGTATTTGATGGTTGAAAGACTTTTCACTCTACATCATTTGACGTATTGTGTGATTTATTTATGTATGTCTCTATTTAATTATTGACATTTTAAAGAAACCTGTTTCTTGCAAAGGCCAGAAAGCACTCGAACCGAACCTTCCAGTCAAGACCCTACATCCTAATGTTGGCAGCTGATTTAGGGTGTTCTGACTAATAACTGGTGGTGGCCCCCCTTTCAAATGAAACAGAACAACTTCTATGTTGTGTTAGACACCCGGCCTTGCTCTTTTGGACTGCTGGCCATGGACACAATTGAAACTTAAAGACTTATTTGGACGACCAAAGTCAAGCCAAGAAGTCAAATCAAACATGCTACAGTCATCATATTTATGGAGTTTGTCATAAGTCTTGAAGCAAAGCCAGTAATGGCTCCAGACAACCAATTATGGACGTAAACTGCAAACGCCAAGCATTTTGCAATAAACAGGCCTTATCCCGATAAAACCTAATTACCTTTCTGAATGGCTACTGCTTCTCTGATCTCTGTGACTCAGCCGGACAGTATGCATGCGGATTTAAATGCGGATGGATGATGACATCGTATCTTTGCGTGGGCTGTGTGGGCACTATTGTTACAACAACTTTCCACATAAGTAGACTGCCCGACTATAGTGATAATATCAGTGATAAAAAAATCAGCACACCTGAAACATTCATTTACATCCACTCTTGGTTTGTTCATCCAGCATGAAAAGGGCTGAATTGCTCTTACGCCGGGAATGTAATACCCGGCCCTTATTAGAGATACTTGCTCTTCAATGTGTTTAGCTCTTGCTAGGCACATTAAAGACGGGAGATTATTATATTATTATAATTATGATATCAACAGGGATTATGGCCTACATGGACTTTACTCACCATTCATAGAGATTATGGACTTTAAGGCATGGCTGAAAACGCCTGTGCAATGATTCCCTGTCATCACACACATTTAGTAAGACAGATTTTGCAATCACAAGCAAATAACAGGATGCAGTACTATTCAAATGTTTTGGGAGTTTAATGAGATTACACCATTTTTGTTGCAGATACATACATAAAATGCTTATCACTGTGGAACTATGTTTGGAACAAAACTTTTATCTCCAAAGAGAGCTTTTCAGGAGCAGGAAAAAGTCAATGGAACCAAGTTATTTTGGGTCATTTTTGTCCATTGATCATGAAATTCACACACAACATATAGGACAACAAATACTTTTAAATGTCTAAAGCAGAAAAATAACAAATTAATGAATGAAGATAAGATAAGATAAGATAAGATAATCCTTTATTAGTCCCACAGCAGGGAAATTCACAGTATTACAGCAGCAGCAGAGTAACAGAAGTAAGGCGCTCAGTAGTAGAAAAAAATCCAGAAAGATAAACAGAAGTGACTGTAGTGACAATAAATGATGGTAAATCATCAAAAACTATGAACTAGAACTACTTGAGTTTATAATCATAAAGAGACTTTTGTACTGAAGATACAAAATAATGGAAACATAAACTGCTCATATTTGCTGACAATTTCAATCAGAAAGGCATGATTTCTGACTGTAGGTGTGATTCCTGACTGTAGTCCATCTGTTGCTGGATAGTTTACCAGCCCCTCTCCACCCTGTCCATCAGTGAAAAGGAACCACCATAGCAGCGTTCCCACACATGGAAAATTTTAGAGGTTTCTATTTATAGAAAACACATGACAAATAAGGCAACCCGTGAATTGTCCTGACAACTGAAGAGTTTTATGAAGTTGTGCCATTAAACCTCAGAGTTTGCACATTTTAGTGCATTTTGTTTACATTTAGCATATTTCTATCTGCAAATACTTGAATGTCCATTCATGCCTGTTGTGGTTTAGAATGCTATAGTGCTGCGTATATATGTTTGCGGTGTTGAAATGCCTGGATGTACGGAGTTATTAGAGGTTGTGTTGTTGACTTTAAAGTTATGGATGTTGTCTTTGAAGATGACTTTTGTGAGCAGGAGCTGTCACGTTCATATGTATAAGTCATGGAAATTATTTTAGAATTTCTCCTGAAAAAAGTCCTGGAAATTGATTTTATTAAAAAAATAAAAAAATAAATGGAGGGACACTGCACAGGACCACCACAGAGCAGGTATTATTTGGGTGGTGGATCATAATCAGCGTTGCACTAAGGTGGTGGTGGTGGTGGTGTGTTAGTGTGTGTTGAGCTGGTATGAGTTGATCAGACTCAGAGTTTTTAAACACTGGACTGTCATTGTTGGACTGAGAATAGTCCACCAACCAGAAAATCCAGCCAAAAGCAACCTGCAACCCCTGAGCAGAAGTCAAACTGGGGGAGCTTCCGGGCCAAAGTGCCGTGGAGATAGGAGTTTACCCTCTAATGCTCTGAATTCAGTTCATGAAGGCCTTGCTAAGTAGCTAGTGAGCTGAATCAGGTGTGTTTCATGAAAACTGCAGTGTTTTGGCTGGCAAGGTCTGGACTTTACAATAATAAAGTGAACTAATGAGGCAGGAGTGCCTAATAAAGTGGACAGTGAGTGGACATAGTGTTTGAAAGCTCCAGCAACACTGCTGTGTCTGATCCACTTGTAACACTTATGTTAGGTGTTTCTGATAAAATGACCACTAAGTATAAGGCTTTAATCTGGTGTTTTGATTATTTTATACACTCTGTGTTTGAAACATAGAATTATACAAGCTGATTTCATTGTTATTAAGTGATGTTAAGCATGTGCCAAATGGTTTTATATATAGTACCAGAAAGGTTCTTCGACTTGTAAACTGGTAATAATAGCTGAACACTTTAGTGCTACATAAAACCATGACTTTCACTAATAAAGACACATACAACAGTTTTTCCAAACAGTTTTTAGAGTGTTAATTGTTCTGTAAAGATCCATTGCCTTGAATAAAGAACCTTTGATGAACATTTTTAAGGGTGTAGCCTTCTCTCTTTACATGGCAAGCCTACGCCATCTGATGCAAGACCAGGTTACGGTCGATGCAAAGATCTTTTTCATAATCAGCACAGGATGGGTCTTAAAAATGTGCTTGAGCAACATTGCAGTTACTCCACCATCAGCATGTTCATTATAAATAGAGAGGCAGGAGCTGGAGACCAGCACTAAGCAGAGGCAAGAGTAGGTAAGCATTACTCTTGTTATCATCCTGTAGTGTAAAGCCTGGATTGAGCAAAAGACCTTTGTTCATTTTACAGTGAAATGTTGTCCTACTTGTTTTATTAGACTTACCCATTACATGTTTATTTAAGTTCTAACATTAACATGTAATGGATTTTTGCAGCGCAGCAATGGCCATCCTCTTCATTGTGGCGTTATTATTTCTTGGGGCGAATGCACGTGTGAGTACCAGTTTCTTCTGGTCAAATTGTTTACAATGTAATGCATTAGTAGTCTCAGTTGCAAAACAATTCAAAATGATTTGCTAAGTGAGATACTAAGTAAGTTAGTTCACAATTACCATTTTTTTTGGAGCATCTACATTTGGCCGAATAATAAGTATAGGGCTTAAGCCTACAGGCTACTGGAGGGCTACCAGAGCCAGTGATGCCAGTTTAGATCATATTAATACTGTACTACATCAAACCCAGACCCAGACGCAAAACCCAATAGCAGATCAAAATGTACTCATGGCACCCTAAATAGTCTTTAAGATAAACCGACAGATCCTAATCTTCTGTTTTCACCTCAGCTAACGTTACTTGCCTAATTACAGTATATTTCTATCAGCCGATGCCAAACCTGATACATTCACTAAATGATGTTGAAAGTTTTTATTCCATTAAAATAGGAATAAAAGAATAGAGTGTAAAATGAATGTGAACTTTTTTTATCTCTGATTTTCTGTAGTGCATCCTTTGTGCTATAGCTGCACTTTGTACTCTGTGTCTGGTCTGCAGTAGCCTTTAGCTGGCTGCAGTAGTCTTTCTAAGCTTTACTGTTTGGATTAAACAGATAAGAGCTTATTCAAATATAATTTGCGTGGCATTAAGGTACAGGGAGGAGAGTATAGATCTGAATCAGACTTCTCAAATATAAAAACACTTCTTTAAACCAAAAGTGCTTTGAATATTTGAACATTAAACTCATCCCTAGGCCATATATACTTGAAGGCGATGTGAGTTCTTTTGACAAAACTTAAAGTTAAACGCTCTGAAATGATTCCTGGCATGAACGTACAGTTCTAGAAAACGCCTTTAATCGGTATAGATGAGGAGATTCCGTTAACTTGCAAAGTGTTCTTCACGACCAAACCTCTCATTTACAAAGTTGACCTTTAGAGAATCATCCACTGACAACCTCTTTAGGAAACCTAAGTTTGGCAACTATATTTTTAAGAGTGATGAGGTGTTTTCTTCATGTTTGTGTGGAACAGAGGAACATCTGCTGTTCTAACTGATTTCTTACTTGCATCTTCAGCCCAATGGTGGCTGGCAGCAAGGTGCGCCCATGGGAAGACCCATGCCAGGGCCAAGTGGAGGACGCTGGCCACCAGGAGGAGGAAGGTTTCCCTCTGGACCAGTGGGAGGAGGAAACTTTCCCCCTGGACCAATGTGGCCAATGGTAAGTTTCACATAAGATGACAATCCACATCACCACAACATATACAACTGCACTGCCCAACAAATGTTTTGGGACACCTAGCTTTTTAAAATGTTTTTAATACAACTCAAGCCCACTCATTTTATTCCCTTTGTTTTGATGTCAATACACATCAGCACTCAATTGTTAAACCATCTTTGGGCCAAAAGAGTTTCAATATGGTTTTGGCATGGTGTCCCCAAACTTTTGATGAGCAGTGGACATGGTTCGATTTGTTTGCTATCACTCACCTACACCTGTTTACAGCCTGGTCAGATGGAACCATGGCGTCAATGGGACGTTCAGGGCGCTGTTGACTCCGACGAAGCGGAATCTTTCGACGGGAAAGATCCGTTCTCGTCTTGGAGGGTTGATGGGCCGCTCGAAAACGTGAGAGAATTCCATTCCATCATTATCTCCCTTTGCACCATTTGAGGGGTGGTGGTGGGTTTCACACCTCTATTCTTAACTCTCATAATCACATACTGCAGCTTTCAGAACAAAACCTTGTACCTCCATTTTTGTCATTTTTGAGTTTTTTGACATAATTTGAAAGTACTCATGGTTCTACATCTTCTATTTAAATTTTATGATGAATGGACCAACATAAATGATCCACAATTAGTTGGAAAATGTCAGGTTTCCTTTTCTTATATTAAAAGTACAGTAAGCTTTTTCCTTCTCCAGTAAAGTTACCATTTTGGAGATACAAAGTTTTGATCCAACAACAGCGGTATATTAATTAGCTTCATGTCTGCTGTCGCATCAAAAATCAACAACTTTTTCTTATGATAAAGAAAATATGTTGCTTTTTATGTTACTAATATGTAACATGACATACTGTTGCCTATTATAAATTCTATATGCTTCATATGTTTCAAGTAGTAGATGAATAATTTATTGTAGTAAGTGATAATAAACCTCAAAATAACGTTTATAACTGGATAATAAGCCTAGAGTTTAAGGGGTTAAAAACTGGGGGTAAAAAAATACACTTCTAATTACAGTTTTAATTACATATATAGGGAGAGGGCTTCGGACCTGCGGGTTTCCCCCTACTGCGGTTTCCACGTCACGGAAGACCACATGGTGACGACAGAAGACCACCTCCCAGAGTACGTTTACTGACAAACATGAACTACATAAAGACTAAAATCAATGCACTGATTTATAAAGGGGTTGGATTTTAAAAAGAAGTCTGGGTTTAAATTGCATTTTGGCCCAAGTGTAATTGGCCCAAGGCTAAGCTTTACATAACGTCAAATTAAATTAAAAACTCATCTGTTGGAATCAGATTCAAATGGTTGTTAAATTTCCTTAGCCCGGTCAGCCACACTTCCCTCCTCATCTTCCTCCCCCTCGCCCAGGTGGTGGAAGACCCAACATCACGGTATGTTTTTAGCAGTGACATTTAAAGATTAATATGTGAATTTCTTCTAAACAAATGAATGTATGCCCAGTTCTACAATGAAATATGATAATAGTTATGTCAATTATGTTGCAGTTCATCCCACTGTTCCAGGTAAGATGTTTTTTTTTACTTTACAAGTATGATTTTATAATATACCATATGATATAGTGATGTAAATGGCTTTTCAATTTCAATGTTTCAATCTACTTTCTTTCATGGATTCACATGCAGGCTAACAATGTGACAGTGCAGGTACTTCTTATTTATAACTATTATTACCACATTTTTCAATATATTTTTTATTTTGTTAGTCTTTTGCTACAGAGATTTGACATGAACTTTTCATTTTTCCTAGAATCTCAATGTTTCTACATTCCTGAAAGCGGTAATAGCGGTAGTTTAATTCTACATTTAATTGCGTATTTGATCGAGGAAACACCTTCATTTTCTGCAATAGTAACATGTTATCTCTCTTTTCTTTCCAGGGAGAGAACGTTTTCATGCTACCACCAGTAAGTTAGAGCACACAGGCCATATTTATCTTGTTCAGCTTTATTACTGTTTTCCAATTTACTATTATGTTTGTTCTAATAAGGTATAGCTATAGGTAACTACAGTGTGATGTGATACTAAGACCATATGTTATATATTTGTAGACTGGAGGAAGACCAATGCCGTTTGGGGTATTCACAAGCACCCTCACACATTATATTAAGATACAAGAGAGTTAAAAATATTGCACATACAATATTAAGATATGAGATATTAATAAGATCATTATGAGTAAATGACTTGGATTCCCCCTCAACCTACTAAAATAAGTAATGTGTTTTGTTTCAGTTTAGTATGATCCCCTCTTTTATGGAGCCCTTGTTTTTAGTCACTGTGAAATTATAAAAATAAGCTTTTTTCTTCAATATTGTACTCACTTGAGTACAGCATTCATTTGAATGTACCATGTATATTTCTAATTTGCTTTCTTTTCTCCTATATTTAGTATTACTTCAAGATCTTCTATAACCCCAATGCTACGGTAATCAAATTTCTTAGGAACTTTCAAAAAAGGCATTTTTGGAGGAAATTTTCAATTTTAGGGCATTTTTAAAAGAATGTTCTACTGTTTTTTTGCCAACAGCAAACAGTTTCTTTCGAATTCGGGGTTGCACGAATTGTAAGTGATTTCTCAAATACAGTTATAATACAGAAATAATTCTCATAATTCTTGTAGTTGTTCTCATCATTCTCCATTTTATCCTTTCTATCATCAAAGACACAGCAATACCCATCCTCCTTGAGGGTAAGTGCCTCCATGCTTTTAAAATCCACCAATGTGGACTCTGCTTATGCTTTCTGGCCAGTTTGCTACTTAAAATTGTTCTTTATTGGAAACACTTTATTTTAAGGCTGTCCACTTAGAGACACCTTAACATGTAAACATTCAGTAATGAATGCAAAAAGCAATACTTGAGCTTTTATGAACAGCTTATGCCAACAGTCGCTAAGCTGTTTTATAAGCCTCAGCCTTTTAAGTAGCCTTACTTGGGAAGGATGCTTCATAACAGCCTCTGTCAAAGGCCTTTATTTCTATACAATTTTATTTATTTCATAAAATATTGCATCATATTGTTAATAACTTTTCATGAATACTTATATCACTTTATAAATGCACTGTTCGATGCTTATGAAGTCCCTGTGTAGGTATGAAATGAAATGTTGCCTTTTTTAGTGCTTATAACATTAACATTATGCATTTCCATCCTTAAGGCTGGCCCAGAGAATGACGAATATCCACAATACTGGAGATACTGAAGAGAAATCTCCTTCTGCAATAACAGGTCCAACTGTCCTGCCATTGTAACTGACCTCAAATATTCATTTCAAATACCACTTTCTCTCCAAGCTAATATTGTATTTCCTATTCTCAGGTCAAAAAACAGCTGAAGATCATGGACCATTAAAAGAATTCAACAGCTTTAGCACACTATAGAACGACAGACCCCTACTTATTGAGTTTCTTGAGAACCGTTTAATATTTACTGGCTCTAAAACAAAGGAGTGAACCAGTGGCATATTGGAGCATGGAATGCATTTGACTGTGTCTTCTAGGCCTGATGGCTAAGATCTAAGCTTATTGATTAGGTTAGTAGCAGATGTGTAGATCGTTGTGGAGTGTCAGTGTATTAATTACAGATTATTCTGGGCTAACTGTCTGTAATTCATTCAATAAATTTGCCAGCATCCACATTTTTTGCTGTGTTCTGCATTGTTTTTTGTATTTATTGTTGTCCTGTATTTAAAGTTGCAAAATCAACACTCCATCTCCAACACTGATTATACAAAAGCATTTATTGTCTGTTGGTACAGAAGTAATATGGAATAACAAGAGCATTGCTGCATTGCCATTTACATGAAAAGTGGTTGGATCCAAAGAAAATGCTAATGCCTACACTTCTGATAACTGTAAATCTTTTGTGCTGTTGCTTGAGAACATGCTACCTACAAAAGAGAAAGAGAGAAAGAGAAAAAATACATGTACATGGTGATCAACACACGACTGAGGTTTAACAGGAAGGCAATGAAAATCAACAAGATAAATAGCTCACCTCTTTTCCATTAAAGTCTATGGCTCAAAAAAGGAGAAAGCAGGATCCTGTAAATGGGGGAAAAAAAACAGTTTTAGTCACATTTACACTACCAGTCAAAAACACCTTCTCCTATGAAATTGTTTCTATCATTACTACAGTCAGATATACTCCTCTTCTACCAAATAGGGCTATTTACTCGTGCCCTGTCTCATCACCTCACCTGAAATGCATTAATGTGCACAACCATTCCACTAATATATTGAGAAGCACATTTCAATTACATGTTTTGCTAAACTCCTAAATGTTTCTGAACTGTTTATGACATACATTTAACGTAGACACTAATTTGAATATTTATATTTGCTTCAGACGCAACTTTGAAGCATTTCATCATAAGCCTTTAGATCATGAAAAACATACCATTGACTGTGCTCAAACTTTTAACTGGTACCATATACAGCATTAAACAGCACATCAGTGTTTTTCTTGTTGTTTTGCATTTTTGAAAAAGTTGCCTTTTATGTTGTGTCAAAATATTATGATGAATGGACCAACAGAAATGGTCTAAAATCACTTGAAAAACAATATTTACTTCGATTAAAAGTTAAGGATGTTTTCGCTTTTTCTGTAAAGTTACCTTTTTGGAGATACAAGGTTTTTTTTATTTTCCCCCAGCAGTGATATGCAGTATTTATATGCTCAATACATTGAATTATGATAGGATATGATAGAATGTTACCCCATCAACACCTGGACGGTCACCGCGGTTAACAGGGGGCGGAGTCAAACGCCATGGTTCCGACACCTTGAGATTATTCTGTCAAATTGGATAACATGCAGGGAAAGTCTATGTAGTTTTAGTCACTATGTCACGAATCATATGCCCAGGATATTTGTAAATTGAAATGCTTGTGGAAAATCTCAGGTAATATAGTCTAAATCACTACAAAAAATACCAAGAGAAGAAACAAAGCAGAAAACCCACAAAAAAACTACACAGAATTACTAGGTTTATCTGTAACAGACAAGAAATTCAAATAAAATAAATCAGTAATTAAAAACATTAAAAACTATTCTGCTCTAGTTTTTCTAAAATGAATGATATGTAATATCCTACCTGCGCAGGCTGTGGGGGTGCTGGAGTTGGCCTCACTGAGTTCTGTGAGGCTGTTTTTTGGTTGGGTGGAAGTAGTGGGTTCCTTGGAGGTGGAACTATTGGGTTCCTTGGAGGGAAACCGTAGGTGAGATAATACGGGAAGGCCTGCAGTGAAAAATAAGAACCACTTTAGATGTCATACGTCTGAACCTATTGTGAAAACTAAAGCGAGAGTAAGAGATTAGGGTAAGACCTGTCCGCCTGATCCTTGAACGAAGGGGTAGAACTGGGGAACCACCTTGGAACAAAATAAGCAAGTCTATTTAGCAATGTTACCCATACATAACACTACGACACAACAATACAACAATGATGTCAAAAATACAGATCCAAATATTCAGAGGAAAACCATGACTATTACAGCTATGTGGTCACTTGATCACTGATAATGTCAATTTGTGTGCCAAAGGGGTTCTAGTAGTATGTTAGCACAAAGCATAGACATGAAAACTTGTCAAAAACATATGTTTTGTATGAAGCCAGTAACAGATATATTAACATATACACTCACCAGCCACTTTATTAGATACACTGCTAAATTGCTTGTTAACACAAATAGCTAACCAGCCAATCACATGGCCACAACTCAATGCATATAGGCATGTAGAGGCGGTCAAGACAACTTGCTGAAGGGCAGACCGAGCATCAGAACGGGGAAGAAAGGGGATTTAAGTGACTTTGAACGTGGCGTGGTTGTTGGTGGCAGACGGGCTGGTCTGAGTATTTCAGAAACTGCTGATCTACTGGGATTTTCATGCAAAACCATCTCCAGGGTTTACGGAGAATGGTCAGATTAAGAGGAAATATCCAGTGAGCGGCAGTTGTGTGGACGAAAATGCCTTGTTGACGTGAGAGGTCAGAGGAGAACAGGCAGACTGGTTCCAGATGATAGCAAGGCAAGAATAATTCAAATAACCACTTGTTACAACCAAGAAATGCAGAATACGCACAACACATCGAACCTTGAAGAAGATGGGCTACAGCAGCAGAAGACCACACCGGGTGTCACTCCTGTCAGCTAAGAACAGGAAACTGACTACAATTCGCACGGGCTCACCGAAATTGGACAACAGAAGATTGGAAAAATGTCGCCTGGTCTGACGAGTCTCGATTTCAGCTGCAACATTCAGATGGTCGGGTCAGAATTTGACTTAAACAACGTGAAAGCATGGATCCATCCTGCGTTGTATCAACGGTTCAGGCTGGTGGTGGTGGTGGTGTAATGGTGTGGGGGATATTTTCTTGGCACACTTTGGGCCCCTTAGTACCAATTGAGCATTGTTTAAATGCTGCAGCCTACCTGAGTGTTGTTGCTGACCATGTCCATCCCTTTATGACCACAGTGTACCCATCTTCTGACGGCTACTTCCAACAGGATAATGCACCATGTCACAAAGCTCATATCACGTTTCTTGAACATGACAATGAGTTCACTGTACTCCAACGGCCTCCACAGTCACCAGATCTCAATCCAATAGAGCACCTTTGGGATGTGGTGGAACGGGAGATTCGCATCATAGATGTGCAGCCAACAAATCTGCAGCAACCGCGTGATGCTATCATGTCAATACGGACCAAAATCTCTGAGGAATGTTTCCAACACCTTGTTGAAAGTAAGCCACGAAGAATTAAGGCAGTTCTGAAGGTAAAAGGGGGTCCCCTTTGTGTACCTAATAAAGTGGCTGGTGAGTGTATTTTACTATGTAGCAGTTTACTGCTCATCTCTGGCATAGAGCTACTGTTCGGTTCATTTCTATGAGCTGACTGAAATCTAGTGTCCTCTTTAATGTCAGAATGTCCAGTAGGCCTTGAACGATGTTTGCCTTACAAACTTGGTCTCATTGACAGTAAATCAAAATGTGACTGGTTGATTCCTTCATTGGTTCTTCATTACGTTAGTAGTTAATTTGATAGTTTAAGCCTTCAGTTCAGCTCCTGCAGGCCTAACCAATGAGAGAGATAGTATTGTTTAAATGCAGTAAGTATGATAATTATCCATTCATCCATCCATTTTCTAAGCCGCTTTTCCGTGAAGGTCGCGGGGTATGATAATTATATAAAATAAAAATAAAAAACAATTATAGACATGTTCTATATTTATTTCACAGACATGTTTAGTCCTTCTCTGAAAGTCTAGAAGGCCTTGAGGCAAAAACTGAATTTACAGTTTTACTCTAGATGTAACTGAACAGCCAAGATATGTTTGGTTTCCAAGGCTTCCTTCTGTGGTTTTGCGCTGGAGCTACAAGGCTAATGTAGCTAATGAGTGAAGAATGACCTATACCAGTTTTCCATTGTTTAGCTGGTATGCCTATGTCACCCTAAACAGTTGGTAAGTAAACTGTCATAGAAAGTATCTACAAACTGTCTGTAACTTTCTCCATGTTTATAAAAGAACAGTATGTCATAGTGTCAGAAACCACATAAGCAAGTCTATTTGAGATCACTTGACAACCAAGTGAAGTTTGTACAGTGCCAACTGGTGAGGTATAAACTGTCCCCTTGCAAACGGGAAAATTCTCTTGTGGCAGGTAGGGTAGTGCTGTGTAGGGTACATAGTGAAGTACCTGGACAGGATTCTGGTTCAGTGGGGGGTTGTTGGGGTTAAGAGCTGTCTGCTGTTCCTGCTGATTGGGAGGCAGCAATACTTGGGGCATTTGGTTCTGCTGTGGTGGTAGGAAGGGTCCCGGCAGCTGGGGGCCAAAGTTCAGAAACTGGGGAGGCAGCAGGATTTCAGGCTGCGTCTGGATTAGGAATGGTGATAGAAAAGGTGCTCCCTGCAGGAAAAAAAAAAAGGCAATGTCCGGCTAATTGCTAGGAGTAAATCTGCCACAGAGGCCCTACCAACTCCAGTTCCTAGTATCCATCACCTGCAGTCCTAGTGCCACACTGGCGGCTTTAATTCCAATTTTTGTTTTACTCTATTACTTATCTAACATCTGAAATCAAGACGTCCACTTCAGGTCAGGTATAAAAGGGCAATTCCATTGATTTTTCAAACTTCATTTTTTCAACTTCATTTCTTCTAAATTGTTAAGACGTAAACAAAGTCATTTAGAGTGCTTTGATGTGAAATGCTCAATTCTACAATAACGTAACAAGTGTGAATTGTTCACAGCAGCATTTCATGCTCCCACACAGAACGTTTTACATGGAAATAGTTTCAAATATGTTGCCTAATGCCTGAAACACTGTTTCATAATAGTTTTGAGATAAGATATTGGCCTAAAACACTTTTTTAATATGTAGACGTTCTTGTAGGTTGTTGTAGGGCAAAAATAGAACCTAAGCAAAACCCAATGTTTAAGATTCATCACTATTTTTCTAACAACATTGCATATAAAAATTGTTCATGTATAGGTTCACTGCTGCTTTTGGATAGCAAATAAAACAGCTATATTTGTGTTGTAGACATGGTGACACTTGGCTACTATCACATGTACTATACAATGAACATCATTTCATAGTAAAGTACTCTGAATGACTGTGTTTACGCCTGAATGACTGAATTATGCATTTTGAACAATCTATGGATTTCTCTAATTCAGAAGGCACACAGTGCAGATATTTACTATGTTTTTAAACAGTACCTGTGCTTGGCCCATGCCAACGCCAGCAAGGGTGATTCCATTCACACGCAAGACCTAAAAACAAGACCAGATTATGAGCTGTAAAAGACAACAGCTACAGTAACGAAGCTCTGAAAACGAACAAAAGGATGTAAGGTAGATACCTCGTTGCTGTTACTTGCAATTATTCCGAGCCGCGGCTGTAAGATCTAGAAAAGGCAAATGGTTTTATCACAGCTGTTCGAAGTAAATGTATGTATAAGCTACTCAAGACATGGCCAACATTGATTATTAAACAACTGCTCTGAACACGGCTGAGCCAGTTAGGTTTCAGAACTGGACCCATCAAACTGATTAAGCTGAGTTGATAAAGCAAATGGACACTTACAGGAGCGCTAGTGCACACGCTGAGAAGAACAGCCAATGGAACGGTGACTTGGAGCTTCATCATTTCCAGCTGCCACACTGAGTGAGATGGAGAAGAACCAATGTTAGTGTATCATTGGATTCCCATAAAATGTTATCAAAGAAAGTGCCAGAAATATTAAAAATGGTTTTACTGCCTCCACATGAAATGTACTGTACCTTTACTGAGGAGTGAGCTGTGAGACTCTCCTTACCTCTGCCTTTTAAACAGTCTGTACCTTTTATCCTCACAGTCTGAGACAGTGTGTGGGCATGATGTAACACCCTTGCAGGTGACCTCAGCTGACCAAAGGCTTTGACATCATCTCTTCCACAAGCATTGTGATTTTAGGCTTTAAATTAAGTTTGGACATGTAGCCAAACGTTACAACAGTTTCCAATGTCACTGTGGTACTTCCTTCAGTCTTATTATAAATGACCGTTAATGTACATATGGGGGCAGTTATGGGCTGGAGGTTAAGGAACCAGCCCTGTAGCCGGAAGCTGGCCGGTTTGATCCCCTGAGCTGACAATACGTGACTGAGGTGCCCTTGAGCAAGGCACCTAACCCCCAACTGCTCCCCGGGCGCTGCGGATAGGGCTGCCCACAGCTCTGGGCAAGTGTGCTCACTGCCCCCTAGTGTGTGTGCATTCACTAGTGTGTATGTGGTGTTTCACGTCATGGATAGGTCAAATGCGGAGGTGAAATTTGCTCATTGTGGGAGTAATAAGGGTCAATTAACAAGTAGACAGTTCCTTACAGGGATCAATAAAGTTGCGGGCATGGTATACCATGGAAAAATGAATTCCCTTTGAATTTGAAATGAAAGAATTTGCTGTAGTACGTTACTGTTAAAGTCCATATACGGAGACTGATCTGTAAAAGCAGTCAGTGTTGCCGTCACCAGTTTTGTGATGTCACAAAAACCAACGTATTTGCATATGTCTGCCAACTCAGTCTACAGCAGATTAATCACGCCCATTCACAAGGAAGTTATAAGGAGTGTTTTAGCCTGGACTGCTTCTTGATTTAGATACAATGAAGGTCAGCCAATCAGAACAGAGATCATTTACATATTTCAGTCTTAAGTGGACAGTAACAGATGTAAACCTCACTGGTTTGCAAGAAAAAGCTGGTTTCTACCTAGACAGCCAGCATATTTGGGTATAGAACATAAGAAGCGTCCTATTGACTGTCTGCCACCGCTGGTCCACCCTTGGACCACCCAGATGACTGTCCTGAATACAAGGCCTAGCTAGGTTTAATCTCCTCACACATTTCAAAATAAAAGTCTGGAAAAATTGGAGCAGTACTACTTAGCTAAAAAAAAACTACTAGGCCTGATATAAAATGTGTTAAAATGTTGCTGAAAATGAGTGATAAAAAGTGGGATTCTGTCCAACCCTGTGCTCAACCCTCAGTGGGCCACCCTGACAATGCTGAGGAAGAAGGAACATCCAGTGGGCCGTCAGCTTTGCCATCAGCGGGCTGTCAGATGGGTTATATCAGGTACAGTGAGATGAACGTCGTTTCCATTACATGAGTCGAATTTTCTCTAGAAGCTTCTGGGGTTTGTCGTGTGACGTCACGCGCCCGAACCCACGTTAGCGTCATGAACTCGTTTTAACCGTGTTGAGTTATTTGTCGTGGTTTGGCCCTAAACCGTCAGACTCGGTGGCTCATCCGAGGCCAGACTGCGGCTCAGCCTGGCTTTAGACTAATGAGCACGTCCACCAGAGAGTTTCGCCTCAGAGGCTTTCATTAGCTCGGGATTCTGCTTAATCCGGACTAAAGGCGCAGTCTGAACTCTTGGCAATGATGGCTTGTCTGGCTGAGCAACGCCAGTAGAACAAAGAGGAACTTTCATGTGCTGGACTTCGTGTCCGTCTCCTTTTAAGCCTGCAGGTGTGCCGTCGTCGCTTTCTAGCTATTCTCATTCTTTTGGGTGTAAAGTACCTGGATTCTCTACCCTGGAGGATCATTTGGATGGAGAACATGTCACAGCTGAAACTGGAATAGTGAACCTGTATTGTTTGAAAGCTGTTTACTATGTTCTCACTGCCACCACTAGATGGCAGTGCAAACTTAAATGAACGGTTATTAAAGTTATTAGCTTTACAAACTGTGTCAGGGACCACCACTCATTCACTTAATTCCCTGTCAGAATGGCTGTTAAATACGTTTTTAGCTTTCAGGAGATATTCGAGATGAGATATAGATATAATCCACGTGCATAAGGATGAGGAAATTTAAAGGAAAATAGTTTCCCAAACTATAGTTCAAATGATTGTAGAGTACGGAATAAATGGGACTCCTAACAAACATTCAAGACCTCGTAGACTAGAAAAACCCCAGGCTAATGAGATAGACCCGTGGTCACAAAACCTGACCCTGGAGATCTACCTTGCTATAGAGCAGGGGTGTCCATTCCTGGTCCTGGAGATCTGCCATCCTGCAGCCCTTGTCTACCACGCCCGATCCAGGTATTGAGGCCTTCAAGGGCAACTGAATAGTAGAGCTAGGTGTGTCGGATCTCCAGGACCAGGATCAGGCACCCCTGCTGTAGAGTCTAGTTCCAATCACAACCTGTCACACTCCATCTACATAACTTCTTCCGAAGCCCTTGATGGGTTGGATTTGATGCATTCGTGGAATTAATTATATATAAATGAAATAGGTAGTCTGTGACTGTCGCACCGTGTGAGCAGCCACAAAAGAAACGGATGAAAAACCAGAGTATAACTTTTGTCATGCATGAAAATTTATTAGAAATAATATTGCTCATCTACAAAGAAAGGAACAGGTTTCTCTAGCTAATCAAAGAGGAATCCAGCATTGTTGTCATTATCTTATTTCCCTGATTTCTGTATTTTTCACAAAGAAAGACAACATTGCCACCACTTTAGGAAAAGACAGCCTCCTCTGAGCAATGCCTGTAAACAAAGAAATAACATAGTCAGTGTAAAATAACATTTGAGTAAAACCAATCATTATTTTGTGCTGACTTAAAACTACACTATTTTTCCAATACACCAAATGCTAATTAGACTTAATTAGACTAAATTAGACTTGCTAATGTGGTTTCTGACACTACAAAACACTGTTTTCTATTTTAAAAAATGCCAAAAGTACAGCATAGCCGAAATTGTGGCTATTGTGAGGCCTTGGCCATCATTGCCCATTTTCAGAAATAATAGTGTGTCACACAGTGTCAGAAACCACATTAGCAAGTCTATTAGAGATTACTCAGCTATTTGAAACACTCTGGGGCGAGTGTGTGTGATGATTTAGCCAGCCAGTTTGCACAGGTGCTAATCAGTATAAGCTTCCATTGATTGACTTTATTTGCGGGAAGACAAAGTCTCTGCTAGGCTGTTAGTTTAGCTTTGCGTCCAGTCTGCTTAACACAGGTAGAAACGTACCTTGGGTGCCCAGGTATGCTGTCAGTTGGATCTACTCAGCAGGGCGCTCAGTTATAGAAGGGGTTGGCGTGACCTGAAATGATGCATAGAAGACATTAGATGATTTGTACCCATCTCACACGTCTCGAAAAAGAAGGTTCGCTGATCATTCATTACCTCAATGTTTGCATTAGCTGCTTGCATTCTCCTGAGCAGTGTTCTCTATGAGAGAAGAATCAGTATGTTTAATCCCTTATTCCAAACACAATAGCTGCCATAATAGTAAAAATAGTATATTAGTCTGATTAGCTCATGACTTCAGAGTCACCTGAGGTTCTCAACGTGTAATGCATTGTTTTCATTTATCATTGCTGCATGAATAAAATCCATGACATGAATTGATGACAATGAAAACATGTTGCTTGTAAATTGCATAATTATATATCTAGCGAGGGGAAATTACCCTGATTCTTGGCACTGGGCCAGCCGGCATGTCTCCCTGTGGCCGCTGGCCATTTCCCATCGGGTTCAGTCCGCCCTGTCGAGACAAAAGCACAACACAAGTCATCAGCTGAGTGACACAAGCCTAAACACAGGCTTTCATATGAAGTGTTCTATGCTTTTTTCAGGAGCACTGAAAGGAGGAGGATGAGCTGTACCGCTGCTTGCTGCTGAGGAGGGAGGACCTGGAGGTTTGGGTTCGCAAAATAAGGCAGGCCCTGATAGAAACAACATAATAGTTATTATATTTTTATTACAGTAATATTTTCTTCTGTAATAATGATCTTGTGCTGAATTGAATGTGTTTAAATGAGCCAGTTTAATATAGTTTACAAGTAAAGCAAGGTCACGGTAATAATTCTAACACTACCACTACTAGTAACAATGATAATGAAAATAATACTTGTAGCACTCGATTCGTCAGCATGGTAAGTGAATGTTTGGTAGGTAAATCTGTAGTAATTATATGTCAGATACCTAGTTTGCAAGTATGTAGAAACGAATGTGATGACTCTCAGGTATCTATGGTTGTATGGATGATACTATGATGCAAGTATGATATAAAATTCCATTGGTAATTATGTAATACTTAAATGCTTGGTGCATTGGTCAATGCAAATATGTAAAATGTATAAATGTAAGAAATAACAACTATATTTGAGCAACTAGCACCAAGCACTGCTGTACAATACCACAGTATAGAATGTTAACTGGCTGGCATGTAATTTACCATCATTGGTGGGTAAGGCATAGCTGGCTGTGGAGGCATTTGGACCTGAGGGTTTGGCAGCATGTAAGGAGCAGCAGCAAAAGAAGGCTGGAGCATGTACGGGGGCAGCATCTGTAAGGAGAAAACCATTATCTGAGGAATAGTTTGTCACAAAATCAACCCTCATTCCCAGGGTAGTCAATCAGCCAAGACTAGAGGTTGGCAACCCAAATGTTAAGAAGAGACATTCTGTCCTCTCAACAAAAACAAACCACCTTGGAAGCCACAACATTTTATGTCCATTAAAAAAAAATCATGATAAATGAAAACGCAGACTTGCTTCTCTCTACTTTAAGCTTTAGCTCAGCTATAGCGGCATTGCTCTCATCTCCAGCAGGAAACATTTTCATAAAAGTAGGACAGTTTCTTCTAAAATGTTTCCCAGCATTTGACTTTTTACAAGGCTGAAGTTGCTTCTCGTTCTCTGGCTTCTTCTTTGAATTTTCCCGTTCCACCTTAAATGGTGCCTGACGCATCAGAATGTAACTGCTGCACCATTTAAGGTGGAACAGGAGAGTTGCCAGTTAGCACCAGGCAAAAACTGTTTGCTTTTGTCTGTAGAATATGGACAAATACAGTGCAAGGGCTTTTTTGTCAAGATGGCTTAAACAAGACGCCACTGTATTGTACTGTCTGTACATTTGTGCATTTTATAGACATTAAGGGGGAAAACTGCATGAAATAGATTCTCCCTGAACTGCACTTATAGCTATGAGGCTAGTATAGCTAACAAGTAATGGGAGTTTATCTACATTTCATACTTGTCAGCTGCAATGTCCTAGCAAAAATCTGAAGAGTTTCTACCTGAGGGAATGGTGGCTGTGCTATTACAGCTCCACCAGCAGGGAACAGTGCTGGGTTCCGGCCTCCAACCATCAACCCTTGGCCCAGCAAGCCACCATTCATTCCAGTGGCCATGCCACCGCCGTTCATACCGCCAACCATAAGCAGTTTCTGGATGACAAAAAGAAGTTTGAGGCACTGATTCAGACAAAAACGTATGAGATCCTGCCTGAGTATAGCAAGACTATCTAAACTGGACACGACACAAAGTGGACGCTGCGTCTTGCTGGTTCTTTATTCTGCAAATGCAAATGGCTATGAAAGCTGTTTTGTGTGTGAACGTATTATAGAAGCAAATTCCTATTTAACTTTGGTTAAAAAATAGCTGCAAGATGTGTTTAAATCTGTTTAGTTATTTGCCTCTGTTTTGTGTTACGGACATATTTTTTTTTCCATAACCCTTTGAGGCTTCTAGTGATTTATAGACTGCACTTTATCTTTACACAGAAATGTACTGTAATGTTATTCAGCTTTCTTACCTTTGCTGAGGTCATCTATAAAAGTAAAAATCAGGTGGGTCAATATAACAAAAATGACATCCATATAGATAAAGGTATGAAATATTAAGGTACTATGAAAGAAGTTGCTCCAACTTACATAGGCAGCAGAGGCCAAGAAGGTTACGAAAAGAATGAACTTCATCTTGTAGGCTGAGAAAGCAAGAATAAGAGCCGTTTAAAACATCTAAATGGACCAAACGCATCACTATAAGTGTATTTTGCAGTGTGACGCAATTGTTAAAAGGACAGCATTTTTCAGTCTAACCTTTATCAGCCACATCTGTAGCATATGGTCAGTTACCCTGATCAAAATTTGTTCTGCACTTCTATTATAAGCATGTTTTGAGTTGCATTCTTTGAGCTTTCTATGTATTTTAAGCACAGCAGAATTATTCTCCATGCTAATAGATAATGTGTTACAGATGCAGCAGATGGAAAAACGTTCCATATTTTCCCAGCAAAGCAGAAGCAGTACTCACCTCTCAGTGTGCAGATTCTCAGGAGGTTTCAGCTCTTCTGTCCTGGTCCTGGCTCTCCAGTGGCCTTTTATTGGACCTGCTCCACCTAATAGATTCCACACACAAATCCAGGTGTATTAGTTAGCAGTTTGTTTGTCCTGATTACCTTTGAGGCCTGAATGAATGGACCCTTGTGTTCTGGACTGTTGTTTTGCCTGGTCAGAATCCCTTTCCCCAGGAATAGCCGATGAGCAAAACCCCGACTCATGTTCAACCTGAATGCTGAGGTTTATGGCCCCTTTTGTTGAGCGATTTAAAGGCCACTTGAAGCAATGACATCACCATAAACGCTGTCATCTGCTCGGTCACAAACAAAGGCTTAAAGGATCAGAAATATCCGTAAGGTTTATGAGAAAATGTCATAGAGAGTAAGAATATGATGTGAGCGTCCCAACAAAAGGCAAGACTGAATGAAGGGTTATGGTTATGGTACAGTGTCTGATGTGGGGGTTGGTTTGTGAGATGTAGACTGTATTTTAGTAGTGTACTTTATTGTTGATAACAACTGTGAGAGCCAGTTAAGTTGACCCATTGAATAAACATGTGGCCTGAGGTTCTCGATCTCCTCTACCGAGTGTAATATACAGTGCGAAACAATGACAAAAGTCTTTCAACTGGTATGTATTGCAGTTGTGGCATGCCTTGCAATACATTAAAACACAAGTCTATTGCGACATGGTTAAAAATGGCCTGGATTAGTCTGACCAAAGTAATTACATCTGTTGGATCACGTAAATGCCTTTAGTCATCAAAACGTCTCAAGAAAATCATAATAATGTAACATCTGAGATGAGCCATCATGCACATAGTGCACAACAAAACATCAGCAATTTGCTGTAGTTCTCATTTGCTACTTCCCATCAATATCATAAGGACCAATAACATGGTAATTGATAATGGTAATTGGTAATGGTGTTGATTAAAGAGGCATTCTAACATAAAACTAGCCTTTAATAAGTTATTTATGTTATGCAGTGTTCTGTAGTGCGGTATTATATTCCTAACCCTCAGAATTCATGGGTTTGTATTAGCTTTTTTTGTCCATCTCACTACAATACCCAGCTTGCATTACACAAATACATTACGCTGCCATTAGGAATCCCTACAGTGCTCAACAAATCCTGCTTGATGTCCACTGATCTAAAGACTAATACATACATCAGTGGTGCTAGCTAGCATTTAGTGGTACAGCTTTATCCTCAGTTCTTAAAGTATTAGCCAGCTAGTGAAAAAAAATGTGTAAATACAAAAACAGGTATCTAATTCAAAGCCAGGTGTGTAGTCTTTCAAAATTGACTTCCGTCTTCAAAATACATTCTTAAATGAGTGTTTTTCTAGCCTTTAAACCTGGAAATCTCACTTTAGAGAATACTGCAGCAGCTTATAGAGGTGAATAAGGAATATTTACCATATTTACCAGTTTTACACATACAGCAATGATTACAATTTTCATTTTGGCCAGACTGCCCTGCTGCATCACAGTCTAGCATAAAGGGATTGATGTTCATGTAATGCATGACATAGAACCATAATTTGGATTGAGCATCCACCCAAATCTCCATCTCTGACTTAAGGACAACACAAAGGAATGCTTAAACATGAATTTTATTCAGTTAAATGCAATTAATGAATCAAGCCATCATAAAAACAAAATGATAATATATAAAGGTAAAAAAGAACAGATAAACAAAGATAGAACAAAGAGATAAAAAATAAAACATTCATATTTTCATGGATGGTAGTGCTATTCATGAAATTTTGAGCTTGAAAATCTATATTTATATATTTTGAAAATGCTCTTACATTCTTCACATTCACTCGCAGCATTACAGAATGGCCTTCGAGAAAAACAGCAGTACTGCACTGCCATGCGCTTAAATAAGATCATTAAAGTTACTGTTAAAATGTACAATAAAAGACAAAACAATACACAGTGAATATAAAAATCAATCTAAAACATTCTCTATAACAGTCTCTGAAGGTTATGTCCTTTGCAGATGCCTTTAACCAATAGGCCTACTCAGGACACTGATGACAGCAACATGTGTTCTTACAGGGTTTTCAGAATAGCAACAGCAGAACGGCAGGTGCCCATTGACTCTTTGTCTCTGTTCTACTCTATTATTCTCTATGTTAACCGACCGTATGCTGCAGATGTGCCCCACAGAGATAAGGTTGAAAAACACTACATACAGTTACTTTAGATTCACACATCCAAAAACATGTACTTGAGGCTCTTTCACTGCAAAAATGTCCAAGTATTCCATTTGTTTCATCTGCCTGGCTCAACAGTTAAGCCCAAAATGATTCAAATTCAATCCTGGGGTGAGCATCTGGATGTAGCTACTAAGAAAAAAGGTTGACAGAAACTAAACTCTTTCATCCTTCACTTGGCATGAACCTGCCCACAGAGCCTCCATGTGGTTATGAAGAGTAGCGAGACATAATAAATAAATTAGCTTATTGCAAACTAGCATGCAAGCTAGCAGCTGACCTTTCAAAGAAATCCCTCACCGATTAAACTGAAACAGTGTATTAAAGATGTTGATGCTACAAAATAGAAGAAATAGCTTTATGGGAAAATAAACCTTTTAACTAAAACTTTTAACTCAATAAAAGAAAAACATTTTCTGTTTACTTGCCAGAGCTGCTATGCTAAGCTCTAATGCTGCTTGCTAACAAATGTAGGCTAAGATTTAGGCTGCTGCTACAGTCTTTAGCTAAACAGTATTGTTTTTTTCTCCATTTTTACATTAACCATACTGTACAAAACAAGACTATTTTACATTACTGAACAACTGGACACAGATTGAGAAGTGTGTGATGGTTTCAACATTCAGTTTATGATGCTAACTGAAAGGTGTTGTAACTGAGGCCTGTTATGCTTTAGCTGTCTTAGCCTTGTAGTACCACAGCAAAACTAAAGGAGACAGCAAACATGTCTTGGCTAACGGAGCAGAGAAAAGATATAATCTTCACTTTTATTGGAAGCCATTGCAGTACAGTACAGTACGGTCTCATGTGTAGTACAGCCTGTACTATAGATGAAAGGTCAAAACAAATACGGCTGCTGCTTTAGCTTTGGGCATCTTGGATGGATATCTTGGAAGCTAAAGGACAACTGGCTAACTGGATAGCTTGTTGTATGTCCTGGGTGAGAGAGGAGTTGTATTTTAGCTCAGATGCTAAAAAGCTGTTGAGTAGTTCTGTCTCAGACCATATGGGTAATGGAAATCTAATGTCACTTTCAGTTTGCTGAATGGAGAGCTGTACACGTTCGTCTTCAGGTTCGGTCAGGTCTTTCTTTTTCTCTGTCTTTCGCTGCTTTTGATGGCAGGACCACAGAAGAGCACCGAGAAGTACCACAAAAACAACACATGCTACTGAGGCAGTGATCACTGGAATATTGTGTGACGGCAAACCTGAACGAGAAAGAAAATAGAATATTTGTTGTCGATTTCTACGTGAAAAATAACCACACCCTCTACAGAGCACACTGCGCATTTTACTGCACAATGATTCTATTTATTTATCAAATTTAACATATTGGAAAAATGAAATGTGGCCTGTGCACAAGTTATGGAGCACTTAGTATTAAGTTTTTTCCACAATGTGTTAAACCTGGCATGTAAAATATATAAATAAATAAAATTATCGTTATAAGTTGAATTGAATTGAATTCAGAACCATCAGCCAACTGTGTTTGCACACTGTGGAATTAGACCTACGCATTTAACCCATCCGTGCAGTGAAACACCCACATGCATGCACACTAGTGCATTTTATTAGTACATTTATTATAGTTATTATAAATATATTACATTACTCTTTTATATATTTAATATATGTAAATGTTACATAAATTATAGGGCTGTCATAATTACACTATCACATTCTGATGATGATTTCATGATGAATTGACCAATAAAAATGCTCCAAAATTGCTTAGAATAAATCCTCATGTTACATACATACATTAACTTACATTTAAAGTAAATGACGTTTTTGGCCTCTCCTGTAAAGTTGTAATTTTTGGACAGTGATCTGTCAGGGCAGTATTTAAAATATGGAATATCATAATGCTGCCGGGTAATCATTCTTAATCATCAAGTAATCTTGTTTATCCGTTTCTATAGTAAGAATCCTTGGAATCTTGGAGCCTAAATCTGGTGTAAATTCACTGTCTGGCCTCTGGAAATCACTCAATTGTCATAAAATTCAACTTACCAGCGACTGCAAGCTTGTGAATGGCAACGACTTCATCAGATTTGACATCCATCACAGTGTATATTCCACTGTCAGCCACTGTCAGTTTACTCAGCATCAGAGAGTTATTCATGATAGAAGCTCTCTTCTCGTAGTCTGGCTTACAATGAACACCGTCTTTCGGCCTGGTGCACATCCAGGTGTCTGCAGTGGCTTCACCTTCTTTAAAATACACCACCACCGGTGGCAGGACCACAAGATCCAGCAGGACAGAGTCACCTACCTTTTTATAATAAACATACTGACGAGCTGTGAGCAAAAACAGAGACATTTGTTAAATTTTTAACTTATTTTTAATTCAGTAATGCTAACAGACAAATGAATGAGGAACAAAATCTATTGCAAATGAGGCTACTTTGGCTACAACTGCTACAGGCATGGATCATACAGATAAACAATCATGAATATTACGTTCACATGAATTACCTTGGCTTTCCATATTGCAAGGTGTAACGGCAGCAAACTGATATAGAAGTCATCACTATAAATGACTGCAAAAAGGCAAGTATGTGTACTTCATCATGTCCAGTTATCACAATCAGCTACCGCTTCATATTTGTCTAAAATTTTTGGAGAACATGTTGATTTCTGTTGGTCTTTAATCACTGTTAGAGCTAAGCGACCACATCACAAGTGGCAATCTTTGGGGTCCAAGCACTACACCTTATGGAACCAGTATAAGTCTTTTAATAGAAAGACAAGAAACAAAAAGCAGAGTTTTTTTAGAATGTCCTCTGTTTGTAACTGTTGGGGTCTCATACAGATTGCGACACACTGGCCTTTTGACTTTGGTATGTTAAAAGGTTGATTAACAAGGTAAATTAACAATTGTTTTTTTTTTTTAACATGACTTGTATTTACAAAGTGCTAAACACAATGAAGTGAATTACCAATTGTTTGTCTAGCTGTATTTCACCCTCCATGTGCACCAGAATGCTTCATTTTCATGTTCAAATCACTAAATGCTCTGTCCCTGGCCCCATGGTTACATCGCTGGAGTTATGAGCTATAGTGACACCTCATGCCTTTCATGGTCAGAACTGAAATTTACAATTGAAACTATGAAAATCTCATTAGATATACTTAGGTTTGTCATTCTCGTAAACATGACTCAGAACAAAAGACGATAAATATATAATAACCTTCAACAGCCAGAGAGATTGTGTTTGGGTATCCGTGTCCTCCGTCCTTAAGGGAGCATCTGTATAAGCCAGAATCAGAGAATCTGACATGATCGATGGTCAGAGAGAGGTCACCCTTTCTGTAGTTTTCTGTTGACACTGTGGCCCTCTGCTCAAATCCAGAGCCATACGACATCTTTCCATTCTCGAGCTGTAGCACCTGCTGTTTGTCTTTTTCCCACAGCACAAAGGCAGATGAGTCCGCCGTCCGTTTGTCCATTTCAGCGTAGCAAGGGAGCGTAACCTTACTTCCAGCAGAGG